>NC_056747.1:678558002-678673002 GCF_019279795.1 Protopterus annectens | reverse complement strand
CTCTCGTACCAGTTCTGGGCTCTCTTTTGGGCTGTAGCCATGAGAGAGAAATGTCTGCATATTTGTGGTGACATGCCCTCCAGGACTGTGAAGTGAGGCACCACAAGGCCACACTCTGCCTCCATGGATCTTTCTTCTTCTACCCTCCACCTGGCTGCTGAGTGGCCTGCTCCGGTGCTTGACTCAAAAACAGTGTTCCAGACTGTCCCTGCTCCAAACACCTGCATTTACCCAACTGGATGCCTTTGAAGAATAGGGCAAACAAAGGAGAAAAACCTAACGGCTCCCAAAGAGACATTTTCCTTCTAAAAGGGCAGGGAAAAACGGTGTTCCAGACTGTTCCTGCTCCAAACACCTGCATTTACCCAACTGGATGCCTTTGAAGAATAGGGCAAACAAAGGAGAAAAACCTAACAGCACCCAAAGAGACATTTTCCTTCTAAAAGGGCAGGGAAAGTATGTATTGACACTGATCCAAATAAACTGTTACTAAACGAATGTTAAGACTTTGCAAGGATAAGCAAGCCTCTCAGGCAGGTTAGCCAGCAGCCAAACCCTCTCCTCAGCCTCTCTCTCCTTTCTTATATTTAATCTAAACCGCCTCTTACCCCCCTTCCTACACTATCTGATTCATCCTTACTTCCCCTTAGACTACCAAATCTAATAGGGGATCTCTCCATTGCTACATAGCGACTGGCCACTAGGAGCTGTCTTAATCATAGCTTTATCATTGTATTTCCTACCCTATTTCTAAATCCCTGCCTTCTTGACCCTGTTCCTAGTTTTTCCTTCACTCTGTTCCCAGTGTCCTCGGACTCACTTATACACCATCTCTCCTTTGTACCAAGGCATCCTTAAGAAGTTTCCTCTCCTCTAACATCCTGACCTTCTTTCTACTAGCGTCTTAACTTGCATCTACATTCTCCCGCTTTCAGACTTACCTGCTGGACTCTGATACTTCACTGATTGTCTTCCTCCTCACTCTGCTCTCTTGTCTCTACCCGCTCCATTTGCCCTTCGGGCTCACTCCGCTCCCCTACCCTGCCCCCAATTTCCACCCACTCCCAGTACTCCTACATTTATACCTGTAGAAGTCACACCCCCACTCTATCCACTCCAATCAGACAAATCTCTTTATGAACTCACCCAACCCTTTTTGAACTCGCATCATACCCGCTAATTAACTAACTTACCTCCTCCTCTATCGCATAAAGTCTTACTACTACTCCTTCTCTGTTCTTACAATCTACCTCTCGTCTCCTCAATCATTATAATGCATACATCATTTATCCCCTCACAACTTCAACTACTCATCTGTATATCACTTCTACCTCCTCTAGCAACTACTTATCTCCTAACCTCCTATGAACAGCCACTTTTACTCTACCCTTTGCCTTTCCCGCCATACACACCTCTACACCTACATCAACTTTCTCTCCAACCTTCTTAAATCTCACTTTTAAACCCAATTACCTACTAGCCAAATACCACAGACTAGCACACTTTAAGATAAACAACCCAACATCTAGAAAATTAATTGACTGCTTTTATAAACCTCTACATCCTAAATATTTCACACTCCTCCATTCACTAGTGGATGGGGATATTCATCCCAACCCAGGCCCACACCATATCCATACCAAGGGCAACAGAAAAACAGAGAAAACTACTTCTCTATCACCTACCAAACCCACCAACTCACTCTCCATAGCTCATCTCAATATACGTAACATTTGTAATAAAATCACTCATGTCCATGCCCTCCTCGAAGTCCACCAATATGACATCTTATGCCTATCTGAAACATGGCTAAAACCTACCATTAAAGACAATGAAATCACCCCACCCGGGTATAATATCATTAGACTCGACCGCTCAGTCAGAAAGGGAGGAGGAGTAGCAATTCTCCATAAAGCACAACTACAAATCAGTACTATAAATCTGAAACTACCCCTAGAAAATAGTGCTGAAGTAATTTGCTCCAAACTTCAAGTCAACACAAAAAAAAGCCGTAAATATAATTTGTGTACATCTTCCTCCAGGAAATAACATTAATACTCTAGAAAGCATCCTAAGTTGGCTCTTCACTAACCTCCCTCAAGAAACATTAGTCCTAGGCGACATAAACATTGATTGGAATTCCTGTAATAGTACAAACCTCACCTCCCATATAAACCTATATGGCTTTACACAACTTATTAATGGCCCTACTAGAACTAATGAAATCAGTAACAATGAAACCACCTTAGACTGGATTCTTACTAATACTCCCCAACAAACCTACCAATCAGGTACCCTTCCAGACGATCTAAGTGATCATTAACTATCTTATGTTATTAGACATAAAACCAACCTAATTTTTCCTACCACCTACAGAACATTCCGTTCAAAAAAGCAATTCAACTCTGAACTTTTTCAAACAGAACTAAAACAATGTAATTGGTCTCCACTAAAATATCTTCCCCTTAATGAAGCAGTAGAATACTTCAATTCCACATTCTTATCCATTCTAGACCTTCATGCCCCAAATCGCACTATCAGAATCAAAGCTGAAGCAGCACCCTGGCTGACCAACAATACAAGGCAAAAAATGATTCTCAGAAACAAACCCTGGGCAAAATGGCGTACCACTAAGAATCTAACTAACCACCAAAACTTCAGAGAACTTAGAAACAGTACAAAAAAAGCGATCCTGACTGACAAAAAGAACTATTACCTTCAATTACAACAAGCCTCCAACAAGGAACCTAAAAAAATTCTGGACCAGCATTAACAATCTTCTCTCCCCAGGCCAATCTATCACACGCGACCCTAACCCAGAGACTCCCACACATACAGCTAATGCCTTTAATTCTTTCTTCACTAACACTATCCAAATTCTTGCTAGTCACCTATCTGCTGACACCTCTAAGCTACTTTCACCGACTGCAAATCCACCTCCCTCCCTTCACTTACAACCAGTTTCTACCTCCTTTATCTCATCACTGCTCCAAAAACTAAAACCTACTACCCCCTCCGCAGACAAACTTCCTGCAGAGTTCCTGCAAATAGGTGCTAAAGCCATTGCCTATCCCGTTTCTAATTTGATAAATAGATCTATAAATGAAGGAATTTTCCCTTCTATCTGGAAGATATCTCATATCATCCCACTACACAAAGGGGGGAACTTCAATGACTTCTCTAACTTTTGCCCCATAACACTACTATCACCTATTGCTAAAATCATGGAAAAATGTATCCATAAACAGTTACTTACCCACCTTCTCCACAACAACCTACTCGCTAATTGTCAGCATGGATTCAGACCTTCCCACAGTACCACCACTGCATTACTCTCTTTCACAAACTCCAACTATAACCACAACAAAAATAATCTATCATCTGCAGTCTTCATTGACTTATCTAAAGCTTTCGACATGGTTCATCACAAACTTCTTCTTCACATACTGAATTTTCTCTCACTTGATCCTCCTTCCATAACTTGGTTTACATCTTGCCTAGAAAACCGTCAGTAGGCAGTACTCTGGAAAAATTCACTATCTGATCTCCTTCCTATCTCTTTAGGAGTGCCACAAGGCTCTATCTTAAGCCCACTTCTATTTTTCAACACTACCTGCATTCAATATGCAGATGATTCTACTATAATCTGCACAGCTACCTCACAAACTGAACTCCAGTCTCTTACCCAAAATGCTTTTAACACTGTAGAACAATGGTTTTCACACCGTTGCATGCTCCTTAACCCCAATAAAACCAAACTGCTACTCTTCTCACCTACCCGAAAGTCAACCCCACTAAACTTCACTCACTTCCACTGACGGTACTGTTATTTCTCCTGACCCAACTACTAAATTGTTAGGAATAACAATAGACAACAATCTCAACTTTGACTCTCACATCAACAATACAATAAAATTAATGAATAAATACTTTTAACACTGTAGAACAATGGTTTTCACACCGTTGCATGCTCCTTAACCCCAAGAAAACCAAACTGCTACTCTTCTCACCTACCCGAAAGTCAACCCCACTAAACTTCACTCTCACGTCCACTGACGGTACTCTTATTTCTCCTGACCCAACTACTAAATTATTAGGAATAACAATAGACAACAATCTCAACTTTGACTCTCACATCAACAATACAATAAAATTAATGAATAAAAAAATAGGATCCCTATACAGAATCAAACCTTTCCTTACACCTGAAGCAAGAACCACCATAGCCAGAACTCGCCTAATCTCTACTCTTCTCTATGCTTCCCCCATATACAGTAATCTCTCCAATAGAAACCTCAAGAAACTAACAACATCTTACCACAATATTGCTAGATTTGCTACAGGATTCCCTTTTAGAACCCATCACTGCCTGAATCTAAGACAACTAGGGTGGCTTGAACTTCCTAACCAGCTTGAACTTCAACAGCTCACACGATCCTATACCAACCCACCAAAACACCAATACTCTCCAGCCTTATTACACCATATAACAATCTGAAACATCTACACTCTTCAAAAAACTACTGATTAATATTGCTAAACCCAATAACTCTGCAGGAGACTGCCTCTTCAACTCTGTTGGAAAAATATGGAACAAACTACCCTCTGATATCATATCTCTGACCTCTCTCCCAATTTTTAAAAGGCAACTGAAAATGTATCTCAATAAACACTGGCTATGCTCTTGCACTAACCCAGACTAACTCTGCTTCTTCTTCTCTTTCTTTTCTTTTTGCATAATGTTTTCCCTGTATCCTTGATAACTTTCCCTTTACATAACATTTATGTATATATATTTTTTCACACATATATTGTCTGACTATTGTAATTCACATCATGTGAAAAAAAAAATGTTTTATGTTATTACCAATTTTGGTTTGCTGCCATCATAATATCTGTTATAACCTGTATTGTCTATTTCTGTTTAAACTTGTAATAACTAGTGGAGCTTTTCTCCCCGGGCTTCTACTGAAAATGGACATATATCCAGCTAGACTAACCTGGTCAACAAATGTAAAATAAATAAATAAATGGAATACCCATAGCCTCCCCTCTGTGACCTTGTCTTCTCCTAACCTAGTGGGAATTCCACTGTGCTCTCAGGAACCTCAGCAACACAGTGGCTACACTCCTTTCTGACATGGATCCCCTTCCCTCTCCCCCAGAGTGTGAGGTGAATAGGCGCATACCCTCCATTCCTTTCCTTTGTCATCTGCTACATTGCCACAACTGCAAATTGAATCCCTGTCACCAGGGTTGTAGGCAGGCTCTTTCCCTCTATGCCACCTAGTCAAGTAATAAATAAAATATTGATACAGAAAAATTATTCCACGTTGATCTAGGTCTATGTAGTAAAAGTTTGGCAATTGGCACAAAGATCTCAGCACTGTGCTGTATAATGAGTTGCTTCCTGTACCCAAGATAGGGTTTGATTCTTTCTACTTTGCACAAGTTACTTAACCAAACTATGTTCCTAGGTTGCCCCTGAAAAAGGAGGGCTTACCCAATTAACAAATGTATAAATAAAATGTAACCATTCATTCATGTGTTAATACTTTATCCTATTCTGGGGCATGGAGGGAGCAACAGACTAGCCCAGCAATTAGTGGGCATAAGGCAGAGAGCTACTTCTGGATGAGTACCAGTCTGTTGCAGATCTGTATCAGTTTAACTTTAGTACTTGTACAGCATTTATGTTTTAGTTTTTGCACTAGCTGGGAATAGTGATTATTTGCATGAGCATATGATAATTGTAAACTTTTTCAGTGTAGTAGTATGACTTATGACTAGTAATCCATTTTGCATCGTTGTTACAGTGTTTAATGCACTGATTTGAACATTTTGTCTGTTTATATGTGCAAGGATTGCTTATTGAGGATATTAGGTAGTTTTGCTATATGTATATATTCGGAAAGAACTGGGTTCTATGTGAGCTGCGGAGACAGTATTCCTTTTTATGAACATACATGTTTTCATGTCTCAGTTTATTACAGCAAAAGTTTGTATGTATGTTTAGAAATTATCAATTAGAATTATATTTGTATTTAAAAGCCATTTATCTTATCTTATCTTGTCTTAAAAATCTGCTTGAGTGCAGCACTAATTGTGTATATAATGTTTGTTCAGTTCATGAGACTTGCATCCTGAAAAGAGCTTTTATGCCAGTAAAGTTGTAAAATTAAAAACAAACATCTATAAATGTCCATTGGTTTGTGGGTGGTGTGTTGTTGTGTATTTCTGTACCACTGCACATTTGTCCTTGGCGCTTCATCCTGTTCAATTGATAATCTCCTTTGAGATGATAATCCTGAGTGAGCCATATACCACCTTATCTACCCTCAGACAGAGAGGGCATCTGCCATTGGATGCCTTGTGATCAGCTACAGTCAAAGGTTCTATTCTATAAGGAACTATGTATACCTTGAGGTCCTACAGTATCCATTTATACCCTCAGAAATGGTCCCTTTACTACATTTGTTATGGATAACAGAAGCTGACATTTCTGTTGCCTTTCTTCTAGTCTAAACACAGTGATATGACTTATAAATCATTCCTGCTACTGGTGAAAGTTGAGTCTTGTCCTAATTATTGATCTGTGTGAGTGTTTACCATTTATCCAGCAATATATGTATCTAATTTGCTGGAAGAGACATTTGACACAGAATGTGCTCTCTATGATAGCCCGAGATTAGACAGTGTCCCAAATGCTGAAAGGTATGCTCTTGGAGAGAGCAGCAACGAGCTAGCTTGCTTTGTTTTTTTTTTTTTTTTTTTGCAGGGAAGAGATGCATCTCCAAGAGATATATTTGGCAGTGATGTATGTGAACGTTATATTTGTTGAGCATTTGGTTTAAAGATCCGTTTCTTCATGTTTGGCATGCATTTGAATATGCACAGTTGCAAGCAGACCTGATACAGATTTGTGTGTCTGATCTGAGATCAGAATTGTGGATAAGACATAATGTGAAAAACATGAACACTGTGATAGCCCTTTGAGCCTGTTAACTCTTGCTGCTAGGCAGAAAACGAGAAAGACATGTAGGTATCAGGTGGCTCTAGAGTGATTGTTGTCCTTGGGAGAAGGGTGGCAAAAATTAGAATCATGTTACGTGCATGCAACTTTGAGTAGCTGCTAAAGGTTTGCTCTACTGGTAATAGGCTGTAGTGCATCCTTCCCTGAGTTTCTGTATTTCATTTTCCACTGCCCTGAAACAAACTGTATTTCTTTTCATCTTCTACTGTAATGTTAGAGTCTGCTCAAGCCATCATTTTATGTAGGCTATGATTACTTATTGTAGCTTATAAAGAGTCCTGACACACCTCATGTTTCTAGGCCATATCCCTTTTAGGGCCCCCTAGGTTTACTGTCTTACAATGTAGGGTCATTATTTTCCAGTTGCTATAAATTAGTTATGCTCCATCCCTTCACAAAGTAACTACCTGTATTTTCCATGGCAAGTGTTATCTTGATAAGTACAATCTCAACATGGTTTTATTGGGTCTCCTAAACAGAAAGGGAAATTGATATTTTCTTTAGATTTGTTTTAGATTTGTTTATCCATTTACAAGTAACCACACATGCTCTTCTTCTGGTAAATATTTCCCTTAGTGTAATATGCAGAGCCATATATTTTTACAGCAATCTTTTTTTGCTCAGTTTGCCCTACTTCATCTCAGTCTAGTTGGATAAGTATGAATTTGAATCATTGTTATGAGTTACTATAAAACGGATGTTCTTTATAGTTTAAACAAGTTTTTGTCACTTAACTGGGGACAGGAGTTTGGCATTCCTGGGCTCTATGGTCCTATCTTTCCTCTGCTAGCCCATCAGTTCCTGCTAGCATCTAGAATCAAGTGATAGGGTGCCTGCCAGCTTGCTGGTACTGAAGTGCACCCCACTTTCTCTCCAGACAGAACTGTCCCCTCATTTCAGTGGGTTGTCAAACTCCATGCTGCCTTCCTGAGCAGTGTGTGCTTCCTCATGCAGAATCCCCTTGGTTTGTGCATCTTCACCATGGTAGTGCATACTGCCTATCTCCTTTATGGATTGGTTTAACACCCAAAATTCCCCCAAGGTTTCACCCAAGTAGCAAGCCAAAGTTGCTTCCTTAACACCCACCCCGTGGATAGGAGAGCTGGTAGCAGCCGCTCACTCTAGCAATGTAGTATAAAGTACTTGTTCTGTAGTGTATAGCTAATATACACCAGATGTGCTTTTTCGTAGTGTTACTGAGTTTTAGAGATTTTTGCGTTCTAACTCGAAAACGGCAAAGCAGCTTATTTTTACCATGACACCCAAACCCTGCAGAATAAACTCTGGCTAGTAAATTCTTAGTGCACTAAAAACAGGAAAAGGCTCAATCTAAATGTGTAAAAGTGTAGTATCATCACTTTTTTGTTCGACAACCCCTGTCATCATCATAATGTAAAGACAACACACTACCACAAAATGAGAATGTAGTCCAGACCTTTTTTTTTTTTTTTTTTTTTTTTTTTTTTTTTACAGTTCTTATATTCATTTCCATTTCCAGGTATAAATTTTTTTGGTTTTCTCACATGTAACTGCACTGTTGGTATGCATCTTCCCCTTTGTATTGCCATTCCTACACCAATTCCAGATCGAGTGCAACTTTTGTTTTAACCTGTAGTTGTGCAAGAAATCTGCAACCATCTGGACTGTTTGTGGTTTGATATTTAACTCCTGCAGGAACCTCAAAGCCAGATTGTCTGATAAAATCCTGTTTTAAGTTTTACAGCTCGGTCAGACTGAAGCACTTGTTCCACTCACTGTTTTGAAAATTCTTACTTTTGGGTAACCAGCTCCATGTAGGTCATATCATGGCCTTTCTTCTTCTAGACAGACGTGGCTTTATAAAGTTTTGGTGTTGAAGCATAACTTAATAGTTAAGGCTTTAGGTTTTTGCAGTTAGTACTGCCTTTAATGCTGTTATGAGCAAATGTTTTTGAACATTTCTTTTAAGCAGCAAAAGATAATGAGTAGATCAACTTCCAAGATGGCTGCACATTGATCAACAAGTTGATTTAAGTTCCTCCAATGTGAAAATAGGAACTTAAAAAGGGCCAGTGTAACTGTCAGTTACACTGCATTGGTGCTATTAAAAGAGAAATTTGAAGAACCTGAGATGAAATCAACCAGAAAAGGCAAAGAGAAAACTCAGAATGGGAAGAGTCCTGGAGCAGTTCAACAAAAAGCAGTTCAGATTGTAGCTTTGGTACATGAGATATTTTTAATTTAGAGGAAAAATAAATTAAATCCACACAAGTGGTGCTTAAAATAAATGAAACACTGAAGGCGTATATCAACTTAAATAACAAAAGGGTGGAAAAACAGAAGAAGCTTTAACTAGCAGTTCAGATGAGGTGATAAAACTTAGTGTTTGCTGTACCTGTTTCTGCCTGTTTTGTGAAAAAAAAAAAAAGAAAAAGAAAAAAATATCTCTTGTTTTTCCTGCTTTACTAGTTTAGTCCAGTTTCAGAGTTGCTGATTCCTGGGCTTTGGTTGTAGTTCCTGTGTACTGTTTCCTTGCCTTATTTGGGGGAGAGGAAGTTACCTTGCTTACCAGTGGGAGTGGGAAGCATTGAGCTGCCTTTTGTCCAGTTTTGTGAGGTTTCAGCCAGTAACTAGTAGTTTATTGGTCGTTTTGGGCCAGTTTCTAGCTTTTTCCAGCCCCCTGGTATAAAACGCAGTAAACGCACGTTTTTCAGCTTGTACCTACTCAGCACAGACTCCACGTGGGCCAGCAGAGTAATCCAGGCTGCAGAGAGCTGAATAAGTGACATTTCTTGATACTAAGTATATTTTTTGTTGCTTTCCACATCTGAATACCTAGCGACTGTATTTCGCCTGCCTTTCTGTTACATTGAAGCTGTTTTTACTGCATTTAACTTAATATTGCACTTGGAATCCTTGTTTGTTACTATTTGACTGTATTTGTAGCAAATTCTTCTGTGTAAGCTGTAGTAGCTGATTCATAGCATTTATAAGTGTTTGCTGTACCTGTTTCTGCCTGTTTTGTGAAAAAAAAAAAAAAAGAAAAAAATATCTCTTGTTTTTCCTGCTTTACTAGTTTAGTCCAGTTTCAGAGTTGCTGATTCCTGGGCTTTGGTTGTAGTTCCTGTGTACTGTTTCCTTGCCTTATTTGAGGGAGAGGAAGTTACCTTGCTTACCAGTGGGAGTGGGAAGCATTGAGCTGCCTTTTGTCCAGTTTTGTGAGGTTTCAGCCAGTAACTAGTAGTTTATTGGTCGTTTTGGGCCAGTTTCTAGCTTTTTCCAGCCCCCTGGTATAAAACGCGGTAAACGCGCGTTAGCGCGGAGCTGCCACTGTTGCACACTAGGGCAGCGCCGGTTAAGCAGGTTTAAACTATTCGGGCTACCTAAAGTCCACTCTTCAAATTTTCCCTTAAAACTACCTTCCTCGAACTATACTACTGATCAAATCAGCGTATCCTATAACTAAAAAGATCATCTCTACTTGACTCCAAGTAGACTATTCTCTATCTCTTAAACCTAGCACTTGCTACTACAGTACTTATTACCTTGATACGGCACTCTTGTCATAGTTAGTACCCCAAAAGGCAACCCCCATTTCTCGGTCACCCACGTCCCCGGAATCTTTTTAAAGTTTTTGTCTATCCTTCTAGCATGTCGAGGATCAGTTGCTAGTGTCCTCTCCTGCTCAGCTGGTGAACCTGGGAATATTGAGGCAATGTTACAATTGCCTCATGTACACAGACAACCCTCTCCTCCTCCCACAAAACACAAATACATGCGAGAGATGCAACTATACGGCCAAACTGGAGGCTGAGCTCTCTCAACATAGGACTGGCAAGACCAGTCAGGAGGAGAAGGTTACCACACACACTATAGACCCAGTCTCACATAGTACCATTACAACCTCAAATCATACACATAAACACACAAAGACATACTCGGAGGCTCTGATCAAAAATCTACCAAAACAGCAGAGGCCACCAAAGCAGACACCCAAACAACCACCACCTCAGAACACAACACCTGCAACACATAGACCTCACAGTCAGAGTGTCAAACAGTCACAGCCCTTAAGGCCAAACACAATGCCAGACACACTAGTCATTGGTGACTCCATAGTCAGACACACTGACGCCCCGCTCACCAGACTGAGTAAGGAGAAGGTCACAGTAAGCTGCCTGTCGGGCGCTAGAATCCGCCACATAACGCAAGCACTCAGGTTTCTCAACAGCAGGTACAAATATGACTCAGTCATTGTCCATGCTGGTGTAAATGACCTGAGACGTACCTCCTTGGACTACATGAAAAGAGACATTGAGGAGCTCTCTGATTATGTAGCCCAGGCAGGTATGACCCTGACCTTGAGCAGTATCCTACCTTCACCAAGAATGATGCCACAATACAGAGATAAGATGATCAGCTTTAACAATTGGCTTAAACACTGGTGTCATTCAAAGGGGATCCAGTATCTGTCTGCCTGGGATGACATGCTGGACAAGCCACGCTGCTTCGCAAGGGACGGCTTGCACCTGTCACCCTGGGATTCGGATATTGGCAAAGGCTCTTGCCACCCCATAGTGCCTTTTTAGGCAAGGCTCAAATTCTAAACCTACCACCCTAGAACACAAAAAGGAAAAAACTAAGGGTAATGCTGCTCAATGCCAGAAGTCTAAATCTCAAAATGCACGCACTCGAGGCCCTTCTCAGTATGGAGAACATCGATGTCTGTGCTGTGACAGAAACCTGGTTCAAGGCTCCTGAGAGCACCCCAGCGCTATCAGGTTTTACCTCATATCATGCGTCCGCCCCAAAATCCAGACAATACCAAGAAAGGAGGGGGTATCCATATTCATCAAGGACACCCACACCTCAAGACTGGTGGCAACGCACGATGCATCGGAGACCATCCAGGTGCAATTAACCATAGGCAAGACTGCTCTGCAAATTGTAGCATGTTACAGGCCACCCTCACAAACTCAGGAACCTTACATGGCCTTCCTGAAAACACTAGAGGGCATAAATGTATCACCAAACACCATCATACTAGGTGACTTCAATTACCCTAATATAGACTGGGAACACTACTCAAGCCCAAACACCCTAGCCCAAAAGTTCCTGGAATTCATAAACTCAAATGCCATGGAACAGCTAGTCACCATCCCCACAAGAGGAGATAACATACTTGATCTCATCATCACGAACATGGGAGCACAATGTTCAACACCGGAAGTATACCCCTCACTGGTGAGATCAGATCACAAACTAATCTCGCTGGAGGTCCTCATCCCACCCCCACCTGAAATAAAAAAGACCACAGTAAAGAACTTCTCAAAAGCCGACTTCACACTTCTAAAGACTAGTGTGGTCTCCTTTAAGGCCCCCGAGCCGGCGGAAAACAGTACTCAAGCCGCTGAATCACTTACAAATGCCTTCTACCAGCACCTGCAGGACTGCATGGATAAGGCAATCCCAAGCAAAACAAAGACTCTTTGTACCAAAGGCAAGCGTCCAGTCTGGTGGACCCCAGCCATAAACAAACTCTACAACAAAAGGAGGAAGCTACTACAAGATAGAGCAAAATCCTTAAAAGGTAAGACACCCTTGATCACTATAAGTAAAAAACTAAGAGCTCTCATAAAATCATCCAAAGCAAATTTCGAGAGAAAAATAGCTAAAGACTCAAAAGACAATCATAAGGCCTTCTTTAGCTATGTTAGAAACCTAGGAGGAAATTCCCAGATATGCTCAGAACTAGTTCAAAATGATGTGAAGATTACTGATCCTACAGACATTGCCAACATACTGGCTGACAGGTTCAGTGCAAACGTCCCCCCCTCCCCCCCAAAAGGAGAGATATCTATATCAAACGATTGCCGCCCCCCAAACATCTCCAGCGCCCAAGTGAGAACTGCTCTCTCCAAAGCAAAAAACACAGCATCCATGGGACCTGATATTGTCCCCGGCTGTGTGCTCCACGAACTCTATGAGGAATTAAACCCACAGCTGTTTAATCAAAGTCTTACCTCTGGATACGTACCCAGGGAGTGGCGCACTGCAACTGTGGTCCCACTTCACAAAGGCGGTGCCTCCACCGACCCTGGAAATTACCGGCCCATTAGCTTGACAAGCCTTATCTGCAAAGCCATGGAGAGGATCATAATGGACCTCATAAATAAAGACATAGGGAATTTGCAGACTTTGGATCCAACCCAGTTTGGCTTTGTCAAAGGCAGATCATGCCTTTTAAACTTGGTTGACTTTTTCGAAACGGTCACCAAAGCCATTGATGAGGGAAAGGCAGTCCATACAGCCTACCTCGATCTGGCTAAGGCCTTCGATACAGTACCCCACTCGGGTATCATTGAACAACTCATCAGCTTAAATGTTAACCCATACATCACAAGATGGGTTGCAAACTGGCTGAGTGACAGAACCCACAGGGTCAGAGTTGCTGGCGCCATGTCAGACTCAAAGCCTGTCACAAGTGGTGTCCCACAGGGCTCAGTCCTGGGCCCACTCTTGTTTGGCATCTACTTTATCAAAGTACAAGCAAACACAGGAGGGTTATGGCTGACAAAGCTTGCAGATGACTGCAAACTGGGCGCCATAGTAGAAAACACATCTGACACAGATATCCTTCAGAAGGGTCTCACAGAAACGGATAACTGGTGCCAGAGCCACGGCCTAAAGTTAAATGCCAAAAAATGCATAGTCATACCCTTCGGGAAAAACAAGGTTACCCCTAGCTACCAAATAGGTGGCAATCCACTGAGCACAGAAGAAGTTATCAGGGACCTGGGGACCCAGGTTGATAGTAGTCTGTCATTCGACACCCATGTAGCTAAAGTAGTTAGGAAGACCTTCTACGTTGCCCACCTTATCATGAAGGGATTCTCATCAAGATCAAGGGAGGTCATAGTCTCCCTTTACTCATCACTCATCAGACCAATGATGGAGTACAATGCCCCATTCGGAATGTATCTGACCCGACACTTGCAGCAGCTGGAGAGGCCACAAAAGTTCCTCACCAAAAGGATAAAGGGTCTCAAAAATCTGTCCTATGCTGCCCGACTGAAAGAACTCCAGGTCTATTCAGTCGCTTACCGCTTGCTCAGAGGTGACCTTTGCCTAACATACAAGGCCATGTCAAACCCAGATTTGATGAATATGCTTCACCTTAAAAAATCTAGATCCATCAGAGCCACAAGGGCGGGAGACTTAAACCTCGACACGGCTATTAATAGGACGTGCTGGAGGGATAGATTCATCACCCAAAGACTCCCTATGCTGTGGAACAAAATCCCGGTACATGTAAGGCAGAGCACCTCGCTGGCCTTGTTCAAGAGAAATCTTGACCAATGGATGGGAGATCGCAGATATACCCCAGGGATTACCTCAGTGTCACTGCTCGACAGAGGCACAGCAAAATAATGGGTATAGTTCCCCATACTAAAGGGGTGGCGTAAGCCACAAAACGATGGGCTAGGCTTGTAAATGCCCTCGGGCAGATAGCCTAGTATGAACCTATGAAAAAAAATCAGAAAAGGCTGCCTGAACATGAAGATTTTCAAGAAGAGCTGCTTCAGAAATAGCAGGTAGAAGGCACAGTGCACTGAGAATACTTGAGATTTTCTACTGCATCAGAGAAACTGGAAGGAACAGACTATTAATTTTATGAAAGTACAAATTAGCCAACTGGAATAATGTTCCACAGTGAGATTTATTAATTGAGAGATCATATCATTTGCTTGCTGCAAACCTAGCCATGAAAAAGCAAAGACATAATCAGAAAGAGTTGATCCTGATGAAATTGCAGTAGAAAGGAAAAGCATTTATTTAACACTTTTATTGAAATATCTATTAAGACATAGGCAAATACACATTACTAGGAAAGAAAATAAATCGTATTAACATTTTTTTCATTTAAATTCATTATACACAATTTCTTTCTCTGTTCGTTGCATAAGTCACTCAATTCCTGCATTCCCTTAAACCTCACTCCTCTTGTTGAACATTGTTCATTATGTATTGTTCTCACAAATTTTATTTCTATGTAATTTTCTCCTTACCCTTTCTAAAAATACTTCTTCCAGTTTTTATCTGTTTTACAATCTTCAGTGCTTCAAATACAGCTAGTTTAGATTTAAATTTCCTTTCCATTTTCTAGTAATTTCTTTTTTTTTGGCATCCATCAGAATTATTAAGAGGTTGCTGTGTTCAGACAATTCACATTCTGTATCCCAGCTCAAAAGAATCGTTCCCTTAGTCACAGCCATTTGCTCCCCAATATTTGTGACACAGTACTGTGTAGGGAGTTTAAAAATCTGCCCAATCATTATACTCTTTTAAAAAAAAAAAAAAAAAAAAAAAAAAAAAAACATGTTCCCTGTTGCCTCTTTCTTCATCAACTCATTTTCAGCATTTGCTATCTACCTGATGAAATGCTTTGAAGTCTGCTTGGATTATATAAAATACCTATGCAAATGCATCCAAACAAAAATCCTAAACCTTCTGGACTTTGTTACAGACATACCTATGACCTGCCATTGTTCTAGTGTAAATTGCTTTTCTAATCTCTCTTCCAATTCTTCAGTAACCCTTTCTGATTGATTCTTGTAATTATCATGCAATATTTTATATGCTGTAAGAATTATCCACTTTTCACCCCTTTGAATTATAACCTTCTGCTTGTGTTATGTATATGAGCCTTAAATGTTGAACTGTAAAATAATCCCTTCAAATCCAGAAGTCCTAAACCATCTTGTTCTATTGGGAGTATCATTTGTATCCCACTTAGCCTCTTTCCCTCCCATAATTCCTTCAGCTCTGTTATTGCCCACAACTTTCCCACTGGTTGATAAAAAATGTCTCACCTGTATATAAAACTAAAAGGTCTAAAAACAGTTTCACTGCTTGTATCTTACTATTCATATCAAGTACTCCAGTTTCTTAGTATTTTTGTATTACATTTTGTTTATTCTCTTCCCACATAAACTTAGCTGACCTAATAGAAGCCTTTTAATCCATAATTTTATGTCCCCATAAATGTCGGTATTGCTGAAACAAGTCATGAGTGGGTAAATAATTTATGGCTATAACCTTTATTTTATCTTCATTCATTTTATATCCTGAGAAGACTTGAAACTTTCTCAAAATGTTCCCCAACACTGAGATGTCCTTTTCTGGAATTATCAAGTACAAAATAAACCCAACTTTTCTTGATTACCATACCAAGTATATCCTTGAATTTCGGAGTCCCTTATTTTCTTAGGCAGTGGTCTAAATATAAAATGAGGAAAGAGGACAACCCTGCTTGGTTCCTCTGTTCAAATACAAATTATCTGAGAGGAATCCTCCCTTGGTAATTCTTGCCTCCAATCCTTCATATGTCCTCTTATTTAAACTTATTGAATCAGGGAATTCCTATGCTTCCATTTCCCTACTCATAAAGTTCTAGCTTACTCTATTGAATGCTCTGTCTACATCAAGACCCACCAACAATACTGATATTGCCTTGTATTCTGCTTCCCTGTAGATTATCATTGTTCTATTAATGTTGTTAAATGATGGCCTCCTCTCCACAAAAAACACAGTAATCCATATTTGTCAATTTTAGCAACATCTTTGCTATTTCTTTAGCTAGTATAGACAAAACACTTTATTATTGTGGTTTAAAATTGAAATGGGTCTTCATGAGACTGGTTCTGATGAGTCTTTACCCTCTTTAGGTAATAAAGCCACCACAGTTTTCTTCCAGTATACTGGTGCTTCCTTCCTTTTAAAATACTATTAAACAAATTATTTAAAATCTTTATCACTTTCTTCCATCCTAACTCTCAGACTTCCACAGGAATGCCATCTTTTCCTGGAGAACTTCCTGCAGACAGATTATACATAATCATTTTTATTTTATCTCCTCTTACCGTAACTATTAGTTGTGAAGCCTCATCTTCTTCTAATAAGGCCATAATTAAGTCTTCCATAAATATTTCCAATTTTGCTATTTCTTGATTTCTATATTTTGCTGCTTTATACATATGTTCATAACATTTCTGAAATATCTGTAATACCTCTACAGAATCTCTGGTTATTTTCCTTGTCATAGGCTACCTGAGTTTGGTAAAGTAATTTCTGCTTTGTTGCATATGTCCCTGAGCTAAAAGTTTTTGTGCTCTGAAGTTATCAAAAAATAGTTGCTTAACATCAGTCTTTCTAAACTCATGAATATTATCAAAACACTCCCTTATTTATTCTGTCTTTCTAAACTCATGCGTAATATCCAGGCACTACTTTATTTTCTGTTTAGCACACTACAGTTGCTCCTATTCTTATTCTTTGAGATTCTCCTTATTTTGCAATACTTTAACCTTTGTTAGCCACTCTAATTCCTACTGCTTCCTAACTGTGTCTCTTTTCATTATAACCTATTTTTCAACTCCCATTTTCATTTTATCCCACTTACTAGCTATTCATTCTTAAGAAATTTCTATCTTCACTAGTAACTCTTGAATAATTGCCACTTCCCTTTCCTTAAATTCCACGCTCTTTAATAGGTAGACAGAAAATTGCCACTGTCTCATTTTTACTCTATTAGCCTGTCTTTTTATCTTTGTTTTTATTGGTGTATGATCTGAAATAGGTTATTGGATGTGTGTTGAAGCTTTCAATTAAATGCACATGTTCCTGTGAAATATAATTTCTTCCAGTCTAGTCCAGTTATTGCACCTGGAGAATAATTAGGAATAATATTTAAATTCTGTTCAAATTCCTACTACTGAATTCATGTTTTCTATGCAAATACATGCCAGCATAATCCTTCTCCGTTGCCAGTAGCCCCTTACTACTACAAATCTGTCCCCTCTGTCCTCTCTAGCAATCAATATTATTACTTCCCTTTTGCTTAGTTCCTGATATTCTTCTGAATATGCATCTTGAAATACATACTTTGTCAAATTCACATGCTTATTTCTTTCCAAATGTGTCTCCTGTAGCATTGCTATTTGCATTCTGTATTTCTTAATATAATTCAATACACTTTCCTTTTTATCTCTACCTGTAAGGCCATTTACAATCCAAGATATTATAGCTAGAATAGTCAGGTTTACTATCGAAATCTGAAAGGCAAAATAATTTGCCATCAAAACAACGAACTAAAATTCTGAAAATGGAAAACAAAATCTAGCCTAAATGTCAAATGCTGTAAACATGCCAAACAACAGTCAACATACCAGATTTCCGGTTTTGAAAGTCCATGAGTCCTTTTATGTTTTAGCAGGGGGGCAAGCCCCCATGTGCCCCCACACCCTCTGCAAATCATATGTACCAACTCCGAGATCGCACAACAGTGAGGAGAGGGGTAAGGTCCCTGATCCTTACTGTATCGCAATCTCTGCTCATAATGCCGAACTCGTAATAAATCAAGCTTTACTTTTGTTATTATGATGTCCTATTATTCCAGTTCAGCATTGTGCAACTTTGAAAACTGCCTTTCGCCCACACTGCTTTCATACTTGAGCCTCCGGAATTGTGATTATACGCCAAATAGCCACTATGATAAAAAGCGGTTATTCCCACTTATTATGCATGACTTCTTTTTTGAATGTATATTTCCATCTTTTTTTCTTATGTACACACATTTTGGCAGGCTAAACTTTCATACGCTTGTTTTTTCTCATCTCCGTTTGAATTTGTATCACATTTTCAAGACTTTTTGTTTTAATGAAAACTCATAAACAAAAACTAAGTAACTATGTACATTTTCAAGAAATTAAGTTTAATCCTCCAGATAGAGCAGTTGCCTCAAATCAATAACGGCACCCGCAGGCATAACATAATCTAACATTAACGTAACCCATGATTAAAGCACGTTACAGCCTCTGTTCCCACTTACACAGATTGCTGTTTGTTTTTGTCTTGTCTCTATTACCTTCCCAGGTATGAAAACAGCTGTATGCTTTCAGATAACATTAACTTTTTAGCCCCAAGAAAACGTGCACTGGCTAGCTGTAAATAAAACTAAATAATGCACTGTTCTATTAAATGCATTAAAGTATTAAGGTTGCTGGGGAGAATACAATCTGTTATTCACTTCCTGTAATTTTAAACTTTCTGGTCACTATACCTTTCAGTTTTGCATTTCCCTCAACAAAGAATGCTTAGAACTCTCAAGATTAATTGCTTGCACCTGGAGACAATTTGTCTCCAGTAAAAGTAGTCAGCAATGAGAAGAAAAAAAAAAAACAGCTAACAACTTGCATTTGCATGAAGGAATCTTTGTGAATTTCATTCAGAACAAAGTACACAGAATTCCTGTGGTGAACTGTCTTCAGCTGCAGACTTCTTGTCTGCCACCCAGAACATTTGCTAATGGAAAAACACAAGTTAATATTTTGCAGAAGCTTAGCATTTGTCTTTGGTTTAATCATTTTGTCTTATTTTTCAAGCCTATTTGCGTACAAAAAAACCTGTCTAGATTAATATCCTTGGCTTAAGCTATAAACATCTTTCCTTGTAAAATTAAGGGAACTTATCTTAATTCTACACATAATATAATCAGTTCTCACCCCACTCCCACCTCAACAGCCCAGTATTATAGTAACTTAAATGTGTCTCTTTTCAGCATTTCTTCTCTTAGTGTATTGTAAAAACTATATTACTTAAAAGTAAAAAGGTATTGTTTATTTTAATATTTTAACACACACTGTCACTGAAAAGACCTCCCCATTTAAAATGCTCCTAACTACACACTTTTTAAAACTGCTTTACAATGTAACATACAGTTTGTATCATGACATGTTTTATACAAATAGTAATAAAAACACAAATTATTTTACTTACAGTTACTTCTCTCTCCCTTAGTGTCTATCTGAATATTAAAGACACAACGTGGGGTATATGATTTACAGTTCATCCACAAATTTAACAAAGTCAACAAAAGTCCAGTCTCTTCTCAACCACTTATTTTATTGTAAAGCCATATTTCACAAATGTGACTGTTGCTTTATAATCTTACATTTATTCAATAATTTCAGTGTTGCTAGTCTTCTTCCTGATCTTCTCCATCTCCCATCATTTAATTGTTCAAGTATGAGATACTCTAGATTCTTCTAGTCTATTCATGTGCTTTTTCTGTCTCTTAATCACTTTCCTTTGGAACACTGGAAAATATTTTACTGACAAAGTCTCTATATGAGCTGTACTGTCAGAAAAATGGGGAGCAGAGCCCCTTTCCGGTTGTTGGCTCACTTTTTTAAATAAACTTTTATTTACTTATAAGACTGTTGTGCATCAAAAATGTCTTTGATCCTTCAGAAAAAAAATAATCTGAAGACAGCTGGATAAAGCAGACTTGAATCTCACACTTGCCTCTTAACATTTACTGATTGTTGCGAAAATTTGCTTCTCTTTTGCCTGGTATACAGTAAATAACCATTTCCCACAAACACTGTGTTGTCTCAATCTGTTAATACTTTTCCCTTTTGCTACAGTTATGTTAGGATCAGCTCTTTAAGCTGGTATAATTGCATATTTACTAATGCAGGTCTTGGCTGCTTTCCCGTGGCCAGGGTTAATGCATACACTCAATGTGCCCTTTCAATTAACAAATCCTGCTGTGTCCATTTGTGCTTTCATAAAATTAATACAGTCTGTTCCCTCCAGTTTTTCTGGTACGGCAGAAAAGCTCAGGTTTTCTCTGGTCACCCTATTTTCTAACTGTACTATTTTTTGAAAAAGTTGTTCTTGGAAAAGTGTAATAGTCAGCCAGACTTTTCTTCATTTTTGACCTCTGATTTTTGCAGTTTTCAGTTCATCTGAATAGCTAGTTAGTTTTATTTTTTCTAGCCTTTTGTTATATGGGTTGATATATTCCTTCAGTGTTTCATTTATTTTAATTACTTTTGAGTACATCTTATTTATTTTGCTTTTAAATTACTAAAGCCATCTCTTGAACTAAAACCAAAGCTTGCTTTTTGCTGAACATGTGTAGGATCCTTCCCAGCCAGTGTTTTCTCTTCACCTTTTCTGGTTGATTTTCTTTCAGGTTCTCTACATTTCTTCTTTGCTGGAATTCAGGCAATCTACTTACTAACCAGTAATTAAATTTTACCCGAATAACAGTTTCAATGGCACTCATTTTTTCAGTTTTGATTTTCACAGTGGGAGAGCTGAAATTAAGATATTGATCAGTGTGCAGTCATCTTGGAAGTATAGAAAGGAAAAGTATTGATAATTGGAGACAACAGAGTGTTTGTGGAAAATTATTCATTGTACATTAGGCTAAAGAGAAGCGACTTTCCCAGCAGTCTTAAAACATGAAAAATGCAGGTGCGAAATTCAAGCTGCTGTATCTAGTTGTTTTCAGAATCTTTTTTTGTGGAAGATCAAATATATTTTTTGATGCAGAATAGGCTAAGAAGGAAATAAAAAACAAGTTTGTCCAACAAAGAGTGAACCAGCAAGCAGAAGAGGACTCTGCTTCTTATTCTTCTGGCAACAAAGCTCCTAGAGGGATTCTGCCAGTGAAATCTTTTCCAGTGTTCCAAAGGAAAATACTTGCTAAAAAGCACAGGAGTTGACTAGAAGAGTCAGGAGTACCTTGGTCTTGAACTAGAGTATGGTAATGTGAAATGAATGGATCAGGAAGAAGACTAGCAACAGTGAAATTAGTGAATAAGTGGGAGACTGTAAAACACCATTCACATTTGTGAAATATGGCCTTGCAAGAAAAAGTGAGATAAACTGGAATTTTGCTGAACTTCTTAAATGTGTGGATGGACAGTAAAGGATATACCCCACTTTATGTCATTAATGCTTAGAATGGCACCAAAGGGGATACTGTAAATAAAACAATTGTATTTTTCATATTTGTATAAAACATGTCATGATGTGAATTGCATTTTATATTGTAAAGCAGTTATGTAATGTGAAGTTATGAGTATTTTAAATTTGGGGGAGTCTGTTCTGTAACAGCTATGCATGGTAAAGATATTAAGCAAGTACCTTTTCTTAGTTAAAAAATGTAACAAAATCAGGATAAAATCAAGTTTAAGTTACACCTTTAATGTTTATAATAAATTTATAAAAAATTTATAAAATAATTTTTTTAATGCTTGCTATATGTTTAATTGTATGTCTTGACCACTATGCTTATGTGAATATCTTATGCAATCATATGTTATCTGCTATATTTTATTACTGTATGAGTAAACCACAATGCTCATGTAAATATCTTATGTATAGTATGTTAGTAATGGTTTCTGGATCTTTTCTCCCTGGGCCTCTGCAAACGGACAGATCTGTCAAGTCGGACCTTCCCGGTAAACAAATGTAAAATAAATGAATAATAAAATAAAATAAATAAGTTGATTATATAATGTGATCTTAGGCTGCTAAGGTGGGGATGGAGTGTAAAGGTGTACTGATTCATATGTAGTGTTAAGATCATAATTTTTCTTGTTTTCACAAGGGTGGATGTCTGGATTGCTGTGCTTGGCTTGCACTTAAGACTTTTTTTTTAAGAAAAATTAACTTGAAAATAAGAAAAAAATGATGAAAGGCATGACAAATGCTACTTTTTTGAATCTGCAAAGTTGTTATTTTTCTTATTGCTTACTACTTTTACTTGGAGACAAGCTGTCTGCATGTGCAAGCAATTAATCTTGGCTTCTGAGTAGTCTTTGTTGAAAGAAATGCTAAATTTTAAAAATACAGTAGCAAGCAGTTCAGTGAAAAAAGTCTGAATTTGAGGGTAGTGAATAAGAAATGGTAGCCCCCCCCCCCCTCCAGCAGCCTTAATACTTAATTCATTTAATAGAACAGCACACAGTTTAGTTTTATTTAGAGGTAGCCAGTGCACTTTTTCTTAGGGATAAAAGTTAATGATTTCCAAAGTTTGCAAGCTGTTTTTCGCATATGGGAGGCAAAAAGAGATAAGAAAAATAGAGGCAGCAATCATTGTAATTGGGAACACAAGGTGTAACGTGGTTTAGAACGAGTATACTTAATTTTAGATTGGGTAATGCCTATGGTTGTAGCCCTCAATTTGAGACAATTGCTACTGTTTGGAGGGTTAAACTTCATTGTTGAACATGTACATAGCTTTGTGTTTGATCTAACTAGCAGGGCATGGGGGTTTTGAGAATGTATTTAGTTTTTTGTTTGAGGGTTTTCTTTAAGTGAAAATGTTTTGTAAGTTCAAATTGAGACAAGAAGAAACAACTGTACAAAAGATCAGCCAGCCAAACAGTGTGTGCATGTAAGACAAAGGTTGGGTACACATATCCAGAATAACTGTCACGTATAATAGGTGGCAGCAGTTACTCTCTATCATAATGGCTACTCTATCCATATTTCTTGGAAAGTAAGTGGCCTTATGGGTGTAGATAAAAGGGAAAGAGTGAATTATATTTAAAAATGTAGGGTGCAAATAGCAATATTGCTAGAAACACATTTGCATAGAAATGAGCATGTGAATTTGATAGAGAGGATTTCAGGATGAATATTCAACAGAATATTAGGAATAATGCAAAAGGTCCTAATAATACTGATTGCTAGAGGGGCTCCAGTAGTGATAAAAGAGAAGAAAAAAAGACAATAATTGTAGATAATGGAATATTAGCAAGGGAGGAGGATTATGCTGGCATGTACTTGTATTCCACCAAAAACTGCTATTATACAGCTTAAGAAAATTTTGAGAGAAATAAACAGGTTTCAGCAGGGAATGTTATTTATAGCTGGGGACTAGTACTTGATTTCCAGTAATGAGGATTTATTGGGGACCTAGAAGGGAAAATATAACAAAAGAAATTATGAAAATATTTGGTGTGTAAGATGTGGAGTCACTAGTAGGAACTCCAACAAAATTTATGTAATATACCCCAAGGTACAATAACAGTAACAGTTGCCTGCCCAGCACTCTGCTACAAACTTATGTTCCTACATGGACACTTAGATCCTCCAGCAAATTGATTTTAACTGTAACCAAACCCAACAAAAGAGCTGGATAATGTTTGTTCTCCCGTAGCATTGCTGAACAGTACAACTCCTTACCCTCCCACATAACTCAACTTGACTGTATAAAGACCTTTCAATCTGCATTAAAATCATATTACCTAAATAATATCTCTTGCTCCTGCAAAACAATCAGGCCACCGTAAATCAAACCTAATTAATCCACATCCGCATATCAAATGACTACTACCATGTTCTGATATTTTCGTTGCTTACAGCTATGTATTTTTCTCCTCTCTGTACATTATGATTAGTAATGCAGCTGAATTCCACTATTTGTTCTGTAATTCCTGCCTTGTGTTATGCAATTGTAAGACTTAATAATGTATTCATGTACTGTATTTACATATGTTTGATTATATATGTACTCTATTATTTATCTTAAAAGTTTCTAAGTCTTGTAGAGCTTGTTATATTAAGTTTATCAATCTTAGTAAGTTTGTATTTTTTCTGTATTAATTGTGGAACATTTCTCCCTGGGCCTCCACTGAAAATGGGTTTCTGACCCAGTGGACTTTCCTGGTCAACAAATGTCAATAAATAAACGAGTAAATAAATAACGGTAACCGGACTAGACTGGATAGAAATTATATTTTACAGAAACGTGTGTGTTTTATTTAAAAGTTCAACATACATCCAATAACTCGTTTCAGATCATGCAACATTAAAAACTAAGAGAAAAGTATAGCATAATGAAGTAAAAATGAGAAACTGGCGTTTTTCTACTTATCTTTTAAAAAGAAAGCAATTTAGGGAATGTGTAGTGGAAACTGACTGCGTTATTAAGGAAGATAGAGATTTCCTCTTAAGGGATAGCTAGTGAATAGATTAAAATGGGTCTGTATCATAAAACCGAATGTCCACAACCACGAACACCTAATGAGCGACACATAAACGCTGAACTACGAAAAAAGTGAAGGACGTAAATATCGAAAACCAGAATGCCAAACGCAGTTTAAACAGCAACAGCATCACACAGGTAAGTAAAACTTACACAAACTTCATTAATCACACTTTTGCAAGGAGGCAAGCCCCCCTGCACCCCACACCCTCCCTACTTATATATATCAACTCTGAGATTGCACTACAGTGGGGAAAATGATATTTTTACTCTTCCCCACGATCACCCTGCTGGCCACAAGAATATGTTCGGCATTCCGGTTTTCGATATTTACGGCCTTCACACTTTTCATACTTTGGTGTTTGTGTCGCTTATTAGGTGTTTGCGGTTGTGGATGGTCGATCATCTAATATAGACCCATTAAAATAAAAGTGGAGCTTAAAAATAGAGTAGAAATAATAGAAATATATATGAATAAGTAGTAGTAGAAATTATTTAGAGTGGCTGACAAAGGTTAATGTATTGCAGAATAAGGAGGCTCTCACAGATCAAGAAGAGGAGAAACTGCAGAGAGCTGAAGAAAAAATAAGGGAGTATTTAGATAACATGCATGAGTTTAGAAGGAGTGCTGTTAAGCAATTGTTTTTGATAACTATTCCAGAGCACAAAATCATTTTGCACAATGATATAGGCAACAAAAGTAGAAGGGCTGTCTCCAAACTTAAGGAGCCTCTGAAAAAGTAGCCAACTAAATAAATGAATCCGAGATTCTATAGAGGTGTTAGAGATACTCTGTAAATTTTATTGGGAGGGGGGGGAATCAAGAAATAATGAGAGTGTAGGATTATGGATGCAGATCCTTAAGGAAAAAAACAACCATACAGAATATTGTATTCATAAAGTTGCAAAAGTATTCAAGAACTAAGTCAACACAGAGGTTGAGAAAGGAGATTTTGCAAATAGGGATGACTGCAAATAGCCATACAGAAAATAGAGAGTGGGGGGCTGGAATTTACTGGAAAAAGCTTACAAAAGTAACTGTGGTACTGAGAGCAAATCACTAGAGAGGAAAAGGTAATAGAGTAAGATGAACAGAAGTTTGAACAGCAGGTTAGAGATTGATAAAACAGAGTGTAGGGAAATAGGAAGGAATAGGGGAGTCTTAAGTGAAAGACCAGCTCTAGTATAGTTTTTAGTCGAGTCTAGAACAGAAGTTTCTGTTAAAAAAGGGATGATAAGTATGGCATATAGTTTTAGGTGTTTACTTGGCTAATGACCACAAGGGCCTTTTTAAGCGTAGCCATACATCCCAAATCTTGGACACGCTCGGATACCCTTGATAAGTGTAAGCAGGGGTTTGGGAGATGAAACATTTACAAGCAGCATATAAAATATGGAATAATAACTGAAAGAATTGGAGGAGTTCTGAAAAGATTGGGACGATAGTCTAGAAGAACAGTTTAGAAAGGAACACTGGAGAGGCATTTGTATGTCTCAAGCATACAGCAAAATCCAGAAGGTTTAGGATCTTTGCTTGGAAGTGTTTGCGTAGGTAATTTTATACCCCAAGCAGACTCCAATTTTTCCTCAGGTAGTAGCAAATGTTGAAGGTGGGATGAGAAAGAAAGGGGTAACTTGAAACATGGTTTTTTGGGGTTGTGCAATGATTTGGCAGATTTTAAAACTTCTCTACAGATTTTCAAAGGAATGTAAAGGAAACTTCCATCCTGAAACTGAAGGAAAAATATTTTTCTTATATTCACTGTAGCACTAGTGCTCCAGCATCACCCTGGATATTATTAAATTTAATTTTTATACCCTCAAAATGGCCATCACAGGGGACTTCTGATACTCTCATACTGATATAATTAAGC
The DNA here is from genome assembly GCF_019279795.1 of Protopterus annectens. NCBI lineage: Eukaryota > Metazoa > Chordata > Ceratodontiformes > Protopteridae > Protopterus > Protopterus annectens. The sequence continues at coordinate 678,646,265 of NC_056747.1, read as the reverse complement.
AATGATCCACAACTGTGTGTGGGTATATCAGGATTTATCCATGGTTGGTGTGGTTTGATGATGAGGATGAAGCCTGAGTTATTAAACAAAGCCAACCACGGGTAAATCTTTACACCCATAACAGGAGTGGATTATTGGTGTTATACATTGACATTATGTAAGAAAGAAATTGCTTATATTTCTTCAATAATGTCTTTGTATAAGGGCACTGTATTGTCCATCTGTGTTCTTTCTTGTTTACTGAAGTACTGCACAGGTGTATGGGACTTACGATCCCATGCCTTCATAGTACATCAGTACAGTACAGGAGAAGCAGTGGAGAAAAGAGAATCTCCATTGTGGTTTCTTTTTTTTTATTTTTCCACCTCCCTAAATTTTACAAAAGACAGTGCAGAAATATAAGGAAAATCACATGCATTTCTGATTCTTTCGTTTTGCGGTATGTACCTGTTTTTTTTCTCGTATTTTTTTGTATACTCTAAGCATATGCCAATAGAAAGTCTGGCTGATGAATGGTACTTCAATGGTAGTACATTTTTGTATTGGTATATACTCAGTTTACAACAGGCACGCTGGGTGGGCTCTCTCAAGCACCAAGAATATTTTTTTTCAACACCTCCATGATTAAGAGCATTTATACAGGGCATTATCATTATTTTTGTTTTTAATGTCCCTAAGGTGTTCATAAATACGTTTACGTAATTGTCTTTCAGTCTTCCCAACATAAAATGCCTGACAGGACGAGCAACTAGCTAGGTAAACTACCCCTTCACTCTTACAATTACAGTATTCTGGGTAGGGTATGGAGATCTCATACCCTGGGACTAGCGCATATAGGGCTGTTCCAAAATATCGCAACAGTATTTACATCTGCTGCATTTTCTTTATTAGACCTGTATCCCTGTTTCACACCAGATTTTCCAACAATTCTTTTCAAATTAGTCCCTTTTTTGTGTGAAAAAAAAACTGGCCTAACACCTAATAGTTTAGTATTTTCATCATAATACAATGTTATTCCAGTGTTTAATTATAATGTCCTGAATGCACTTCCTATAAATTGTTGTTTGCACTGGGTATAATCATAGCCTGGTAAAAACTATTCAAAACATGTGTTTTATGATCAGCCCTGTAGAATCCATCTTTCAACAACCATTTAAAATCTGTGGTCCTCCTTTCTGTAACTCCCTTGACCAAATGGCTCAACAAGTCTAGGAGTAACCCCTCTCCAAAAAGATCTTGGTAACCCTATCTATTTCATTAATAAACATATTATGGTCACGCACCAACCTGGAAATTCTAATAAATTGACCTTTCACCACACTGGCCTTTTGCCATCCAAGGTGGTTACTGGTAACGTGTATATACAAATGTGAAAGTGGGTTTCCAGTACACCTTTGAACAAAAGGATTTCTCAACTTCATTTTTATAATCAAAACATCTCAATAATTTATTTCATAGGCAAATGCCACAAGTCAAAAGCACTTAACCTAGCGTGGTTTTACTTCATTTTTGGTTTTATTGTGGATAGTTTGGCTTTATTCATTAAATACTGGTATCTGGATGAGAAGACATGGAATTTTTTCTAGAACTACCACTACACCTTTTATTGGTTTACTAGTCTTTTGCAAAGGTATTTCTTCTAGCATCTCATGTTCAATTTTTTTTGGCTACTAAGTGCTCACAGTTGTACTAAAAAAAAAAAAAAATTCCATCCTGTATACTCTTGCTGTGAAAGTTGCAAGTCCAGTTTAGCAATATGATCATTCATCTCTGACTGACAGTTTTTCCTTCAAGAGTTAGTGAAGCTTCTTGTAGGCTTTTCATACTGTAAGTTTTCTGTAGTTATATGGATAAAAGAATGACTTTGCTGGCTGAAAAAGGAGAATATTTTCTGATTTGTTTATGTAGTGTTGTAATATAACTCATCTCCTTCAAATGACATACAATGGTTCATCCAGCCAGGTGTGCATTCTGAACGAACTGTCTGAAGAGCTTACCATCCAAACTGGGTCCATCAAGGGGGGGTGTGGTTTCTCCACTGCTGTTCAATATAGTGGTGGTTGCCATCATGAGGAGAGTGTTTGAGGGCAGGAGTAGAGTCCAGTGTGATGAAGCCCATTCTGTGACTGACCTGATGTTCACAGATGACATCACCATTTTTGCATACAGTGTGCTGAGGGCACAGATACCCCTTCCGACATTGCCCAATTGTATGGCCTATGGATAAATGCAGACAAGACCAAAGGGTTGGCAACCGATGGGTCACAAGCCACCATCCAAATGGGAGAGTTCAGATCGAACAAATGCAAGAATTCAAGTATCTGGGTTCACTGGTCCAGGAGAAGAAGGTGGCATCAACAGCTGAAGTCCACAGCAGGATTGGACAAGCCACCGCAACATTTGCCTCACTCAGGTGGTATCTGTGGAAAAGGACAATCATCTCTTTCGCCACCAAGATTCACCTTTTCTGGGCACTGATCTAGCCAATTCTCCTTTATGGATTGGAAAACGTGGATCCTCCTCAAACTGGACCTTAACAAGCTTGAGGTTTTCCAAATGTGATGCCTGTGCCAAATCCTGGAAATATTGCTTTGTGACTGCATTAGAAACGAGACCATTCAGACCAGATATGATCAGCAGCCAGTGCCCAGTGAACAGATCCAGAACAGGAGGCTGTGCTGGTTTGGACACGTGAGCAGGATGGACACCCGCCTTTTGCCACTCGGAGTATTATGGAGAGGACGCCCTGTGAACTGGAGAGTTCACCAATCTGCACCAAAGAAGACATGGACTAAACAGGTTGAAGGGGACCTGAGAAGCCGTCGACTTGACCTACAGGAGGCCAGAAATATTGCCATGGACCGAACAGCATGGAAAGGCATCATGAAGGAAGTCCGGAATTCAGCAGCATTCACAGCAGCGTACTGACTACGGAGTCAACCACCTCCGCGGCCACCAGCTAGGAACAAAAGAAGAAGAAAACCCACCCCTGATCTTCAGTTAAAAATTTCTCTAACATTTAAGTCTTTAAAAAATAATTTTACTTTAGCTGTCATTAACTGACCTCAGTAAGACATAGTCTTATGATATAAAACTGTAGGTGGTAGTAGGTTACCAGAGAGTTACTAGGCATGTAGATCAGGAGACCATTAAAGAGACTAGCCCATTTTCCCAAGATCACTGCGATTTCTGAGAGTCACACAATATGCAAATGGAAGTTGAGGGAATCCAAACCCCGAAGTACAGGAAACATTTCATTAAGAGCCAACAGTTTTAATACTTTTCACTTACAGTTTCAATGAAAAAACTACAGAAAGTGACAATATAGTATGCGTAGTCTGTAGGTTGAGACACATTCCTTTCTGAAACAATGTGAGATGTGAATAGGAAAATTATTTGGATGTTTTGGATCCCTGGCAGAGCAACAAATGCTAATGTAGAAGATGAAAGATACTGTAGGGTTTATGGCATTAAACTACATCTAGGTGATGTTAGAGAGAGAAAAAAGGACTCTGGGGTAAGGTTTAACTTCATTGGAGGGTGGGGTTTTCCTTTGAGTATATTTCCATACCTTCCCATTCTTTATAGTCAGGTGTTAACCTAAAATCTATTTTTATAATCTAGGTTTAGTGTTTCATGTTATCCTTGACCACTCACCTGCACATTCACTGGTGCCATTAATGTTTTCTCCAACTATTTTACTCTGGCTTCTCTCCTTTCATTTTCTGTCTGTTGTGGTGTTGCCTCATTGCCTGTTACAGCTGGCCAAGGTGGCTTTCTCATTTGGTATGAGCACCTCTGTAGCCTCTGTCTTTCATGCACTGAAGATTAGATTTTAATCAGTGCCTTTCTGGGACACACTTGATCCTTTGGTGTTTTTCTGCCTCATGTGCCTTGTGTATAGCTATGTATGTAGGTAGGTTTTATTGCCCTCCTGTAACCTCCAAATCCTTTGTATCTCCTGCTCATTATTTCATCCTTTCATTTTGCAATGCTTACCCTCTTAAGGGGAGGGCATGGCAAGAACTAGGTAATGGTGAGCACAGACTATGATAATATGGAAGGGAGGGACTTATTACTTCCTCCTCAAATTTCATGGCATTCACTGACTTCATTGCTGGATGCTCACATCTGCTTCCACTTTTAAACTGTGCTGGAAAATATTTCAAAGCCACTAAATCCCCTAATTTATTGAAGGCATGATCACGTACTGCTTAGTCTTCTGTAAGGTTGCTCATTAAATCCATGTCCCTAGGACTGAAAACAAGAAGCTCTTGTTTTCTTATGGTCCTGTACGTATGTTGATCTCATTTTTGACTACATAGTGTCGTGTCTTCTTGTATGCTTTTTGTGTTTGGAAGTCATTTTCCTGCTCTGCTACACTAAGTTTCATCAGAAAAAGAATTGCACCTGTGAAGAAGTTGAATGTCACTGCACTGATATACTGTCTTGCAAGCAATTCATTGCTTTATTTATAGCTGACTTAGTCATGCAACCTGCTGCTGTAAACTGTTTCTTCTTTTTATTCCTAAGAATTCACAGTGAGCTAGTAGCTCCTGAGTACAAGCCCAATTTACATTTGTTATAATAAACTCTATCTTGTTCCCTCATCTCTCAAGTCTTTGCTCATAAACCTTGAAAACTGATGTTTACATGTAGTGTAGCAGCAGAGTGTAAGTCCTTCTTACAGAGATACTCCCCAAATGGTTGCAAACCCTCCTCATCCTCTAAACTTGCAGGTACCAACTCAACAGCTACGTAACATTGGGGAAAGGAGACATTTTCCAAATCAGCATGCAGCAGTCTTGAGCTGTCATTTGTTTTTGTGTAATGAGCGAGCAAGCAATTTCAAAGATCTTGGGCCTTGGAAACATTCAACGTAGTTGCAGATATTTCAGATTTCCAACATTGTGCAGAACCAGTGAAATTTCTCCGTTCTCATCACAGCTGTCACATTAACTTTTAATCATCTTCACAAAGCTGTTATAAGAACCTTTTAGAAAAACATCAACCGATCAATCATCAGCTGTGCCGTGAGCCCAGTAGGTAGCAGTCTAGTTACAGTGAAAAGAACATTTTATCTTTCTTTGTTTAACTGTTTGCCTGTAGTAGAATGGTTATTTATGAATCTGGATACAGGTGCAGATTTTACAGCTACAGTCCTACTTTTTCCCTGAGGAGGGAGAATAGAAAGCATTTTTTCTAAGACCGCAAGCTGTCAGTCACACACAAGAAAATGGCAGGCAGATAGTTTATTAAAGTTAAACATGTTTACTTATGGAAGAACAAGTCTCCACTTTTACCTCCAGAGTTGCAGACACAGCAAAAAATTGGGGAAAAGTCTCCAAATTAATGATGATGATATTAACTTAGAAATGCTTAAAATAATTTCCAGGATTTTCGAAAGAGTGGAGAAAAGTATGAGAACAAATTAGGGGCGTCCCTCCAAAGTCTGGGCATTTGAGAAGTTATGCAATAGAATGCATGTTTTAACCAAATACATTATGTGAGCAAGTGGAGTTGTGTCTTGAAGAAAATTATTGGCGTGTCATCTGCTTTCATTATGCAGAATAAAGATAGGAAGTTGGATGTTGCTGTACTTTTGAATGAATTATGTATATAGCAGTAGTGATATATATAATGCAACAGAAGAGTTGCTGTCAAGTTGGACTGTGTATGAGTTGTGAACGGTTTGCTTTATTGTTCATTTAGAAAATGAGCAAACTGCTGTACATGAGCAGCCTGATTAGAGAACAGACATTCTCCAGCAGGGTATTAATGTAGAAGTAATGCCCACTAAAAAAATGAGTCACTGCTTCACAGCAGCATATCAAGTTGCTGTGGAGCTTGGACTAGAAAAACCTAATTGCCTCCATTATTTTACAGTTACTAAGCAGCACTTCTGCTGTTTAGCGAGTGTAAAATGTAAAAAAAAAAAAAAAAGAAAAAGAAAAGTGTGTGCCTGTGTGTGTAAGTGTATGCTTGCATGTGCGTGAAAGCGAGATCGATCGTGCCATTATTTTACACAATCTAAGCAGTGCTTTTGCTGTTTAGCCAGTGTAAAAATAAATAAGTGAAACAAAAAAAAAGTGTGCACGTGTGTATATGTATGTGTATGAGTGCATTTGTTTCTGTCTAAGTGAATGCGTTTATAAAAGCAGCAGAGACTGTGTGTGTGTGTGTGTGTGTGTGTGTGTGTGTGTGTGTGTGTGTGTGTGTGTGTGCGCGCGTGTGTGTGCGTGTGTGCGTGCATGTGTGCGTGATAAAGTGAAAGGGATTGAGTGATTCCTGGCAGCAGCAGTTAAGAGGAATGCAAACCTCTTGACATACCTCTCAACAGTCCAGATTTTTGCCTAATATTTTTGGTGTTTTCCTCATAAAAGTTTTAGTTTTCTGCCAAATCAGTGAGAATTAAAGTCCATGAATAAAGGTGGACATTTGAGTTGTAGACTTCATACCCTTCAGAAAATTAATGCTAATGCGACACGTTAGTTTATCAAATCTCTTAAGTTTATAAGAGCAATATTAATTGTCCTTATTTTTGGGCCTTTGTCCCCCTATTATTTGTCTTTTTCCAGATTTCTTCTGATAAGAGCTTTTAGCTCAATAAATCTGGATAGACATAAAATAAATGGGGGCAAAGGCTCAAACTAGGAACATATTTTAAATGATCCTGTTATAAAATCACAACATTACTTGAACATTAGGATTTGTGTCAGTTTGCATTTATTGAAGCAGGTGTGTGTGTGTGTGTGTGTGTGTGTGTGTGTGTGTGTGTGTGTGTGTGTGTGTGTGTGTGTGTGTGTCTGTGTGTGTGTGTGTCTGTGTGTGTGTGTGTCTGTGTGTGTGTGTGTCTGTGTGTGTCTGTGTCTGTGTGTGTCTGTGTCTGTGTGTGTCTGTGTCTGTGTGTGTCTGTGTCTGTGTGTGTCTGTGTCTGTGTGTGTCTGTGTCTGTGTCTGTGTGTGTCTGTGTGTGTCTGTCTGTGTGTGTGTGTGTGTGTCTGTGTGTGTGTCTGTGTGTCTCTGTGTGTCTCTGTGTGTCTCTGTGTGTCTCTGTGTGTGCGTGTGTCTCTGTGTGTCTGTGTGTGTGCGTGTGTCTCTGTGTGTCTGTGTGTGTGCGTGTGTCTGTGCGTGTGTGTCTGTGTGTGACCACCGGCAGCAGTATTAAAGAAGTCTGCATACCTCTTGACCTTTCAGCTAAAGAAGTCTGGATAAGTAAAATAAAGGGGGAATAAAGGCTCAAAATAGGAACAGCTTTTAATTGTTATTCTTATAAAAGTTGCTTAAATAATATGTTAGAATGAATTTTCTAAACAAAATGAAAGTCTGAAACTCAAATCTATATTTTATTTACTGACATCGATCTCTAATAACTGGCAACAACCAAACGTTTTAGGAGTAAGGAACCAAAAAAATAAATACCTGGACATTTTTAGTGTGTTATATTTTGGATGTAAAATGCTTCGTCCAACACCATTAACATGTACTACACCAACTACATTAGGAGGAGGAACTATTTTACATAAAAAATATATATATAAAAAGATGATATAGTACTAAAAAAAAAAAAATGAGTGAAACACAACAGTTTGACAGAGAGTCCATTCACTAAGCACAATAATGCTCTCCAGGGTTTGTGTCAATAGGATCATAGGAAGTTACTGTGCTAATGGCCGTAGGGCCCTTACAAGCCTAGCCAAGTTCTACCCTTATTTCCACGATCAGCACCTAATGCCCTTGTCCAAGAGGGACACAGGTGGAACCGCCTATGTGAATTTACAGTTACCCATCCAATCATACAGATTGTGTTCGAAGAGGGCCAAAGAGGTGCTCTGTTTGACATGAAATGGGAGTCTATTCCAAAGGTGTGGTAACCTTGGTAACCTCTGGGAGACGAATCTATCCCCCAGCAGGTTCTGTTAATGTCACATACCAGGTTAAGGTCTTTAGAGCGAGTAACACGTGTACCATTTCACTTGGGGATGTGCAGAATTTCCAATAAGCAGGGTCAGAGATTGCCTTATATGCAAGGCAGAGATCGCCTCGGAGTGGTCTGTATGAGAAGGAATAAAGTGACAATGATTTAAGACGATCCACATAGGAGAGATGCTGAAGACCTTGAATTTTCCTTGTGAGGAACCTATGTGGTTTCTCCAATTGCTGCAGGTGTTTGGAAAGGTACAAACCAAAAAGGGGCATTGTACTCGATTATTGGCCTGATGAGGGAAGAGTACAGGGAATTGTAATGCCCGTGCCGTGGCCCAGCAATCAAGGAGCCTCAGTCCTCACCGTTAACACCAGAGAGGGCATCTCATATATGAGGAAAGGATAACAAATACAACCAGTAAAGTGCAATTTCCGTTAAGAGCACATAGAGATCACAGTCACTCTGGGGCTGGTCGCTCCCTTGCCCCCTAGGTTCTCAATATGACTCCCCACTGGCGCAGCTATAGGGTTCAGATCTCAGCCAGCTGGGCAAGCTAAAATCTCCAGCACCCTCTCTGTCCAACCAGTGCTTTGTGTCCCTGCCCAAGTAGCTGACACACACACACACTTTGAGATAAGAGGTTATACAACCACACAGACACTTCTGGGGAAGGCTGGCACAGGTTCTCCAGCTGTGCCCCTTTTACTCAGACTATATGTTAGAAATCACTGCCACCACCCAGCTAATACTTATCAGCTACTCAAAGGCCCTTAAAAGGGTGTCCAATTATAACTGTGCAATATTATTATCCAATTGGTATTATAGCCCAAGGCTAAAGCTATAGGAGTGGCTTTGTACAATTTACCAGAGGCATACAAGTACTCTAAAGAGCTTATGTTATCTCTACACAAACCAGCTACAGTTAAAAGGTTTTAAAATATTTAATAATAAATAATTAAAACCACAAGACAATACTTTCTACTACACAGTCAGTGCTAGTCAAGAGAGTTCAGAGATCACGCAGAAATACTTAAAATAAATCAGTAGTACAGTTCTGACATCACAGAAAAAAACTTAGTCTAAACTTTCTAATTCCTAGCTATTGCTACAAGAAAACACACTTCTAAAATAACTTACTTATATAGAGCATAAGGCAGTGCTGTGATTTGGATTTTCAGACAAAAATGCTGACTAATCTGTGGTTTTCACTGTTTAAATTGAAACTGCAGTCCTGCTAAACATTACATAATCTTTTACACTTTCCTGGTGTTCCCAGGCTGACAGAAACTGCATTTACATTCTTTTACACTTAGAGCAGTAACGGACATTCCACATGTAAATTCTGGTCATTAACTTTAGCCCTAACGCAATAGGCAGGATGCTTACTCCAGACTCATTGACTCCAAATTCTAATTTCAAAGGAACAGACATAAAGTAATTTTAATTTCAAAGGACCAACAAGAAATGCTTGACTTAGCTTTCTTTACAGCAGAGGGCAATGTTGCCACATTGTTTTAAGTTCAACAAGCCTGTGATTCACATTCATATTTACAAATGATAGAATTATGTATAAAATTATATCTGGCTAGGCTGGCAGCCTTCACCCTTATCTGCCAGTCTTCACAGAGATTATAACTTCTTTTTTTTCTGGAGGCAATGCCCTTACTTATGATATGAGCAATATAGAATACCTTTATTACACTGTAGAGACATGGTGATCAAAGATAAGATTGCTGTCAACCTGTATGCCCAGGTCTCTCACCACTGAGTGCGTACTTAGGGTGTTACTGTTGATGTGGTAGTTATCAGGAACATCGTTCTTACTGAAAAGGATGATAATGCATTTTTTTTGCATTGAGTTTTAGGCCATGACTTAGACACCAACCATTTGTTTGTGTAAGACCCTCCTGTAGGATGTTGACATCATTAAGAGATTCTATGACCACTCCCAGTTTGCCGCCCTCAGCAAACTTTGTCAGCCACAGACCTTTAGTTTTTGCTTGAAATTCGGAGAAATAGATTCCAAACAGTAGGGGTTCCAGGACTGATCCCTGTGGAACACCACTGATTACATGTCTGCTGTTGGAGGTGAATTCCCCTATTTTTACTTTGTGTTCTATCAGTGAACCAGTTAGTGACCCATCTAATGATATAAGGGTTGATACCTAGCTGGGTGAGTTTGTCAATGATGCCTGAGTGGGGGGTAGTGTCAAAAGCCACGGCTAAGTCCAGGTAGGCTGTATGCACAGATTTCTCCTCATCCAGGGCCTTGGTGACTGTCTCAAAGAAATCCACCAGGTTTAACAGGCATGATCTCCCTTTGACAGAACCAAACTGAGTAGGGTCAAGTGTTAAGAGATTACCTATATCTTTGTTGATAAGGCCCATGATGATTCACTCCATAGCCTTGCAGATAAGGCTAGTCAGGCTAATGGGTCTGTAGTTCACAGTGTCAGTAGAAGCACCAACTTTGTGCAAGGGAATAAACAGTTTTCCATTCAGCTGGGATGAAGCTGGTGCATAGACTGTGATTGAAAAGAGTACCCAGTGGTGTTGCTAATTCTTGTTGGAGCCCATGTAGGATGTAGCCTGGGATGTTATCAGGTCCCATAGATGCTATGTTTTTGGCCTTAGAGAGGGTGTTTATGACCTGCTGTTTAGGGATACAAGGTAGGGGACAGGTGGTAGGGATGTCATGGGGTACGTATGGCAGGGACAGGGGAGTGAAGTTTTCACAGAACCTGTTGGCCAACAGGTTAGCTATGTCCACAGGCTTAGTATATGTAGCATCATTAACTACAGGGGAGTGAAGTTTTCACAGAACCTGTTGGCCAACAGGTTAGCTATGTCCACAGTAGCATCATTAACTACCAGTTTGGCACAAATCTAGGCCTTTCCTTTTAGGTTACGGATGTAACTAAAAATGCCTAATGGTTGTCCTTCGTTGAGAAAGCTAATTTGGATCTGTAGTGTGCTTTGGAGGACTTTTATAAGAAATCTTATTTGCTTGTGGACGCACTCCCTCTTACTCTTAGACAGCAATTTCTTCCTCTTGTTGTAAAGCCTGTTAATAGCAATTGTCCATTGATCAGGTTTGCTCTTCCTTGAGGAGCTTATTTTAGTCCTATTAGGTATGTCTGTGTCAGTGCAGTTATACAGGTGTTTGTATAACGCATTGGTGTAGAACTTGGCATAGGTGGCAATTCCATTGGGGAGGGGGTGCAGTGAAGCTATTTATACCATCCTGTAAGAGGTTGTAATCTGCTTTGGAGAAGTTTTTTAGTTTAATTGCTGCTGGGAGGGGGGGGTCAGGTGTGATAGTTACTTCAAATGAGACCGATTTGTGGTCCGAGCTCATCAGGGAAGACCTCACAATGGGGGTGCTACAGTGGTCCCTCATATTGGTAAGCACCAGATCCAGGATGTTGGCACCCCTTTTGGGGGTGTCGACCAGCTGGTCCAGGACACTGGAGTTAACGAAGTCAAGGAACCTTTGGGCAAGTAAGATTGAGCAGGAGTAATTTTACCCAGTAAATGGATGAGTAGTTAGTCACCCAAAACCATGGTGTTCAGATGTATCTTGATAGACTCAAGTAGATCCAAATAGGTAGAGTGGGTGTCCTAATTCATGGAAGGGGTCCTGTAGCTGGCAATGACTTGACTAGGTGTCTGACCAACAGTTAATTGCACCTGAAGTATCTCCAGGGAATCATACTGTTTAACCAATCTGGAGGTGTATTTATCTTTAATGAGTATTGATACACTGCCTCCTTTAGTTTTCACTCCTTCAGTTTGTGGTCTGAACGTGTAGAAGGAGATCTAACCCAGTATGCCTGCGGTGCTCCCCACAGCCTTGAACCAGGTCTTCATGACTGCACAAATGTCTGCATCTTCCAAGGTGAGGACTCCTTCCAGTGAGTGTAGTTTCATGTTAAGACATTTAGCAGTATAACCTTGAAGTTGTTTTTAGATGGAGTTTTTACATCAGGAATTTTGTCTTTGTGACACTGCCTATTAAAGGCACTATGGAGGTGGCAAGAGGCTTAGCCAGTAGCCGAAATACCAGGGGTGACAGATGAAGACCATTTCTGGCAAAGCGTTGAGGTCTGTCGATCATGTCATCTCAGGCTGACAGATAGTGAATCCCTCTAGAATGACACCAGAATCTAAGCTGATTATTGAAGTCAGTAATTTTCTGTTCGTAGTGAAGCATCATCCTAGGTGAAGGTAAAATGCTGCTTAAGGCTAGGGACATATCTGCCTGAGACACATAATCTGAGAGCTCAGTCATGTCTGTCTTCATATAGTCCATAGAGGTGCGTCTCAAGTCGTTCACATCAGCATGGACTATGATGGAGTCATAACATAACCTGTTGTTGAGAGACTTGTGTGCAGGTATGATATGGTGGATCCTAGCACCTGACAGCTGACTGTGATCTTTTCCTTATCCAGCCTGGTGAGAGGGACGTCTGTGTGTCTCACGATAGAATCACCTATGACTAATATGTTTGGTTTTGTGTTTTGCCTTCAGAGCTTGACAGGTGAGGCAGTGGTGCTTGAACTGTTATGTGTATTGTGTTCTGCAGAGGAATTATTATGTGTTCCGTGCTTGTGATTGTGTTTGGGAGGTCCCTGGTGTTTAGATATGTTTCTAATGAGGACCTCTGCATATGTAGGTATGTGTGATATGGGTTTAGGTGGAGTAGGAAGTAGAGGTGTGCATGCTGATAACCCACTCATTGTCATATGTACTGAGTGGTGTGTGAGAGAGCCATGGATTCAAGGTTCTGAATATAGTAGCATCTCTCACGTGATTAGTTTATTTGGACTAGGAGTCGAGGGTTTTCGGTGAACATGAGGCAGTTGTTACGCTGCCTCAGAATACCCATGTCAACTAAGCTGGCTGGAGAAACTGTGGGAAGTTGTCTGTCCATAGTGTTAGGTAAATTTATATGGTCAGGAAAAGAGGTCACACTTAGGAATGGCTAGTGGGTGAGAGGTGTGTTGGTACCTCTGAGGCTAGCCTTCGTGCTCCACCTGGCAGTAGAAAATCAAGGCTGTGAAAAACCTCTGGAGGACCACACGTAAAGTGCTAAGGGAAAATTTAACAAGCAAAACGTTTGCGTCTGTAGCCACCAATGGTGACCACCACTAAGCGGCAGTGTATGATGGTGCATTACACGCAAACAAGCACAAGCACAGGGCTTAAATAAAATAAGAAATAACACTTTTAAGTCAAACTAGCCAATAAGGATGCTCTGTCTGAGCTCTAGTCCAATCACTCCCAGTTAGATAGGACCCAGCCAGCACTCTCCTCCTACAAGGGTGCAGAAGTGCCTTCACCAACAAGGATGGCTTGAATTTGATGCTCAGAAGTTAACAAAATAGACCCAGAAACAGGAACTGGGTTATGCTACAGCTGAACTAGTACACAGTATACAGTAAAATGTGGCACAAAACAGTTCAGACAATTCAAACAGACAGTAAAATAGAAGTGCAAATTAAAGTATAATATAAGAGCAAAAACAGGCACTTATAGTTAGTTGGAAGCAACAGGTGCCTCAGATCTTTTATTATCAAGCTGGTTTTAATGCTCAAGTGATACCAAACAGTCTAGATTCTGTAAGTCTCAATCTGGCCTATGCTGTAAAATGCAGAAGTACTAGAAATTCAGTGTGCATAAAATCACAGTCACAACACCAAAAAACTGTTTAAATAAAGCAGCATTTCACAGCTTAGAAGGGTGTAGGCCACACTCTCCCACCACAAGAGTCTAGACCACAAATCTTCTTAATGTAAAGTAACTGGTTTGTAACCCAAGTACTTAAGCAAGAATATGACACTTAGAATAACAGGGACAATAAGCCTTCACCAGCAATTCCCAGCTTAGAAGGATGTAGGCCAAACTCTTCTGCCACAAGAGTCTAGACCTCCACTCTCCTAATGCAAAATAATTGGTTTGGAGCCCAAGTACTTAAACCAGAACTAAGACACTTTCAGAATAACAGACACAATGAATCTTCATCCAGCAATTCCCGGCTTAGAATGGTGTAGGCTATCCTTTTCTGCAACAAGAGTTTGGACCACAAATTTTCCTAATGTAAAATAACTGGTCTGGAACCCAAGTGCTTAAACCAGAACAGATGGTACAATAAGCCTTCACCCAGCAATTCTCAGCTCAGAAGGCAAAGGCTACCCTCTCCTCCTACAAGAGTGTAGACCACAAAACTTAATGTAAAATAACTAGCCTGAAGCCCAAGTCCTTAAACCAAAACTAAGAGGCGTAGAATAACAATTACAGTTTAATCAGGCTACTAACAAGCAATAATAAATGCAGCATAATAAATGCAATTGAACACTTTTAAGAACAAGCAGCAAAAGCAAAATTAACTAATAAAGAAGGAAGAGACAGAAATACAGTAAAAGAATCTGACTAAAGTGTAATTTACTTAAGTAGTAAGGGAGGAAACAGAAGGGAAGGTTAAGAAACTAAGAGGGTGGGCCTTCCCAAATGATCTGAGTATAAGCTGATGTGATAGGACTGGGAGGAGTATCCAATATCAAATTTATAGTAGAGGCGGGCAACTCAGAAGCCACCAGCTTTTAAGAATACAACAACAGTTGGGCGTGTGAGTGGAGGAAAAAATGGGGACAAATATCGGAACAGAAGCAAGGCAATTAGCAAGCTAACAGCAGTACAGTAACAAGCAAACAATGCAGCCAGAAAAACAGTGATAATAAGTAAATGCAGCAGAAAGTGCTGAAACAGTTAGAACAAATGCAAAAAGGTATATTTATATCAGCTTAGTATTTCTAAATAGGATGGCGCAGTGGTGCAGCGGTAGCATTTGTTGCCTCACAGCAAGAGGTTCTCCAGTTCAATTCTCGGCTGGGGTGCCTTCTGTGTGGAGTCTGCATGTCCTCCCTGCGTTCGTGTGGGTTTCCTCCGAGTGCTCTGGTTTCCTCCCATGTTACAAAGACATGCATGTGGAGCCTTTCTCCCTGGGCCTCCGCTGAAAATTGGCTTTGTTCCAAGTCGGACTTTCCCGGTTAACAAATGTTAAATAAAAAAATAAATAAAATAAAAATGTTTTAGAAGCAAGCCAAATCTTGTAGCCACAGGCACAAGGAAGCTGTCGTTTTGGGCCTTTTACCATCCCTGACTGGCATTAATTACACATTAACACACACCCTGTCAGGCATTATTGCTTGCATAACCTGTTCTGGACTATTCAAGATTTGACATTTGGTTACATTTGAGATTTTATTCTGCAAATAACATTTTGTGTATTATGTTTCATTAGAAATAGCTGTTACTGAAGTCATTTTTGACGGTCTTGCGTGGTTCCATATTATCCACCTCTCGCTCCCCTCTTCTCCTTCCTTTGCTGTTTGTTTTGAAGTGTGCATAACCTTTATAAACTCCATTATACCAGGTGGTGGTTTTCAGTGCAATATGACTGACCAGGTCTGTAGTGTGGGATAGACATGGAAGCTAAGCAGTGTCCCTTTTGTGATTATTTTTTCCTCCATGTTTTCATTTATTTTCCTGTCTTGTAGGACCCCATACTGGACAAATGTCACTTAAAGAAAGACGTCAAGTGTTGAACACTCAGTACTTTTTCGAATGCAGATGCCTAGCCTGTGTCAAGGAGGAAGAATTGGAGACTGTAGGCCCACTTGCACAACTTGATTCGTTCTGCTGTGTCAAATGCAAGTTACTGCTACAGGTAACTAGGCAGAAATCAACTGTTTTGAAATACATTTCTCTGAGATGCCGAATATAATAATCAGGTTATAAAAGCAATACAAAACATTGGAAATAAAACCAAATCATACAAGGTAAAACACAGTGGTAAAGTCTTCCTTTCCATCAGACAGTGTCAATGCTATTTATCTCCAAATGAACCTTGCCCACGCTACCACTTTTCTTATTTCCACCCACACTTTCCATCACACTAAATCTCTGTTTTTCCCTCGCATGCTAATCTTCCACTGTTTTCTTACTTTGTGCATTATCACTCAACCTGCCTGTACTAAAGGATTTATTTAGCCTTTCTTTTATTATTATTTTATTTTGTTTTGTTTTGTTTTGTAATGTCAATGACTATAAGGTGTATGTTGCTTTCTATCTATGTCTATCATCTTGTGTAATTATTGTTTCTTCTCTTTTTATGTATTCAGTGTTTTATTGCCTTTGTGGCCCAGGTCGCTACTGAATAGGGTTCTTGGGCCACAGTACTTGGTTAACAAAATGTAAAAATAAATAAAAAATAAATATAAATTATGAAAAACAAAAGTAATGCCAAATACATATGCAGTTGTAAGGCATTTGGTATGCCTGGTCTCAGAATATTACAGGCAGTAGAAAACATGTATACACAATATGTCATTGACTGAACAGAGTGAAAGAACAGATGGAAAACTGAATATTGTAGTGCAAGGTCCGTATCAGTTACTGTAGAATCTACATAAAGTGTAACCATTGTAAGCAGGTACATTGTATATTACATGTGTAAATATAACCTACTGGAAAGTGGACATTTAAGCAAGCCTATCAAAGACTTTACTGCATATATGAGTTTGTTTGTGTCTTTCAGCTTTTCCCGGTTAGGGGTCGCCACAGTGGAACTCCGGTCCGCTAATGATTGGCAGTTGCTTTTTACATACCGGCTTGCCAGGCCTGATGCCCAACCTTCAACGAAGGTACGCCCATTCACGCATGTCTCCATGCAGAAGACGCTGTAGCTGAGAATCGAACCAGACAGCTTCTTACTGTGAGGCGACAATGCTACCGCAGCACCACCGCAGCGTTACTGCATATACAAGTACGATACTTAATGCTATTTCATTTGCATGCAAAATTGTATCTGTTAGTGTGAGAAAGACTATACAATGTGAGACGAGGTGAATAAGATCTTGTGTACCATTTCACAAAGTCTACTAAACGCTGCAGAACTTGCAAGTAAGAAAATTTAACAGGTGTTGTATAATGCCATACAATGGTACTGTATACAACATGCATTCTGATTGCATCAAGATGGTGTACAATAAAACAGAAAATACAGCAAACATTATCCTGTGCAGACATGGCATGTGTAAAGTACTCTACGGCATGTTGTTGTGTAATGTGCACATTGATGATTCGGCAGTATAAGAAATGGTGGATATTAGATAGTATTCATGTCAGTTCGCAAAAGGAAATGTTAGCTTCTGACAATAATGTAAAACCAAATTGCTGAAAGTCAGTTTTAGTGAACCTCAAAATATGTTACTTTTTTTGGAGGGGTGCAACCCTCATGCACCCCCCATGCAGGGAATATCCACCAATCATAACACACTTCTTTTTTTTTTTTTTTTTTTTTACCAACTCCCCTATTGCACAACAGAGACAGATAGTGCAAACTCCATTAGGAAGTGACAATGGCTTTCAGTGAAAGTATCTCACAGTATCATTTCTCATTGAAGCTATCTTTGTACACTTGTCTGGCTTCCATTAAGTTATTACACAGGATGGGTCTGTATTAGTTCCACAAACTGTGTATTAATCGCAATACGTCTTCTGCGAACACCAGCTGCCAAAATTCACGTTGGAGAACCGCAGAATTTTTCAGTTTGCAAGCACTTGACTATCACTTCAAATTTGCCCTTTTCCCCACTGTAGTGCAATCTCGGAGTTGGTATATATAGTTGGGGGGTGCAGCCTCCCACATTGTGGTCTGTGAGGGACAGAAGCCCCCCACTTGGGTGGATTTGATTTAGTCCGTTGTGTGTTCCGGATGGTGTTTGAGAACCATGGGAAAAATTCCATGATTCACTGAAGTGAATTTTGGTGACTGATGTTCGATGAAGATGTATTCATAGGTTCATAGATAGATTCATAGATTAGTACTAGGCTAACTGCTCTTGCAAGCCATTTTAAGCCTAGCCAATTATCCCTTGTGAGTCTCAAACCCTGCACCTTGTGTTTGTAAGGCAAACACCTTAACCATTAGGCCACCTTCCCAACCCTATTGGGGTCATTGATCATTGTCATAATCATAGGGGTTATAGTCATTGATATTACAATTTAATGGATATGTCTTTCACAGAATTAATATAGACCACACAGGACTTCTGTGAATGTAGAATTTGTCTGGGCATTGTACAGTGTGTGTGTGTGTGTGTGTGTGTGTGTGTGTGTGTGTGTGTGTGTGTGTGTGTGTGTGTGTGTGTGTGTGTGTGTGTGTGTGTGTATGTGTGTGTATGTGTGTGTATGTGTGTGTATCGGTGTGTGTGTGCTTGTGCAAATGAATGCTATTTATTAAATTATTATTTGTTTTTAAATTGACTAGGTTAACTGTTCTAAAATTGGCTATTAGCAGAAAGTGCATAGACTATAACCAATATAGTTAAAAAGTAGATATTAAAAGTAGCATGTTCAGTAGTAAAAAGATCAAAAATAAATTATTCCTTGCTACTTTTACTGGAACAGAACATAGTAACTACAGGTAAAAGGTTAAAAGCAGCAAAAAGCAGAGACGGTAGTCATACTTAGAGCAGAGGTACCTTTGGAAGAGGCTGCCCTGTTGCTGAGTGAGCTGGAGTAAGGTGACCAGTGTTAGACAACCAAGTGCCATAATGCATGCACCATCTTGGGTCACTCTAGTGGTCATTCATGATGGTTTTACCTGGCAGTTTTCCTGAGTTTGGTTAACTGGCACTGCCTAACTTTCTTGAAGTCTTTCACCGTAATATCTTCTTGTGAGAAGCTGGTTCCCATTAGCTGAGCAGAAACTGAGAAGGCATAGTTACTGAGCTTTAATTTGGTATCAGCATTTACCCAGAGGTTGCCCTTTACAAACTGGACCTTACTTGATAGGTTTGTTTGCTTGTTTTAAGGCACTAGCATAGGACATTAGTTAAGGTTAAGGAATGTTAATACCAGGAGGCTGATGGCAGATGTTCAACTTGTATGTTGCAGAATTTTGCAATGACACTCGCTTCACATGGAGAAAAGCATATTGTCATCATGAAGTTTGGATGTTCATTAACACTAGAAACTTGATATTGTATTATCTATAGTTATTTTTAAGCTATCGTGTGTTGTAGTGGGCATGGTCCACTTTTGTGCAAGTTTCTCTTATTGCACTGGGTATCTAACTTGATCACTGCCACAGGAAGTTGAGAAGAATTAAATCCAGGTTTATTTCCAAAGTGTGCCAATAGTTGGTAGTTTCATACTCTACTACTCGGTGCTAACTAAACATAAATAGCAAATACACAAAAAATCCCAATGCAGAAGGCAATATCAAAAACAGAGGCAGTGCACCAGCAAATCTAAACTACAAGAGCTTTTATTAAAAGTTGAGTGCTTTTGCAATGAAACCCACTGCTTCTTCAGACAACCAAACAGTACAGCAGTATACATTTAAATGCTCAAATACTTCATTCATTATCCAATAAAAGACAAGCCCTATGCAGGCACATTTAAATAGCCAATTAAAATACCTATCTTAAAGTAAAAACTACAGCAAAACACTCATGGATATCACTTTAGTTTCTTGGCTTTAAGTGCAGGTGTCAGGGGGACACTGTCATTGAGCCCATACCATCTATGTGAGCCCAACCACAAAATCCACTGTAGTTCTATATTCTCCGTGTTGTTAATAATATCCCCCAACCTTAAGCCAGTTCCCACAACATGCAAAACCTGAAAAACAAAAGTGTGTTTGCTCCCTTCCTGAATCGTATGCTTGGCTTCTTTGTTCTTCTTTCGGCTTTTCCCGGTTAGGGGTCGCCACAGCAGATCATCTGTCCGCTCATGATTGGCAGAGGAGTTTTACGGTGTCTAGTTGCCAGCCCGGCACCCAACCTTCCACAGAAGGCACACACACACACACACACACACACACACACACACACACACACACACACACACACACACACACACACACACACACACACACACACACACACACACACTCACCCCTAAAGCACTGAAATCAAGCCCCTTCCTGGTGCAATAGAGGTGTGGTCTCTCATTCTGTCCCTCAACCTACGGTCAAATTGTATTGTAAGACCAATTGAATTGTTAGATGTTGCTTTGACTTTGGAGCACTGAGTACAGTCATATGCTTGCAGGAACTATGTGCCACACTGTCATTCTGGAGACTGAGTATTATCACATGCTTGCAGGAACTGTATGCTACAGTGTTGTTGTGCAGACTGGGCTTTATTTATTTATGTATTTATTTCCAGTTTGATGACCGGGGAGGTCCACTGGGCTCAAAGAGCCCATTTCCAGTGTAGATCTGGGGAGATAAGCTCTGCATTACATTAAGTTGCATTTACAATCAGAATAAAATAAAACAGTTACAGTTACAATTACATTTCATGTTAGATAACCAAAATTGTTCTATGGATACATAGCATTGAAATATTTAAGAAGGCAGTAAAGAGATCATTGGAAGAGAGAAGAAAGGGGGAATAAGCTATCTACAATGTATACATTTATGAAGATATCATTAGATTAGCCTGCATTCAGTGTTAGCCATGTCTTTAGTAGTTCAGGCTGGAGGAGTGAGGTTAGTAGGCTAAGTGGGGAGAATGCAGTTGCATTTCCAGTTGGAGGAGAGGTAGGAATGGAGTTGAGATTTAAAGTTATCAAAGTTTTCACAAGTCCTTAGTGAAGGAGGGAGAGAATTCCATTTTTTGGCTAAGGAAATGGATAATAGTAGCTGACTAGCAGGACGGTTAGGTTTGTGGACAGTGATTAGGTTTTGGTGAGCAGATCTTAGGGTTCTGTGTGGGGTGTACAATTGTAGAATGTTGGTTAGA
This sequence comes from Protopterus annectens, assembly GCF_019279795.1. Lineage (NCBI taxonomy): Eukaryota > Metazoa > Chordata > Ceratodontiformes > Protopteridae > Protopterus > Protopterus annectens. The sequence goes on along the minus strand of NC_056747.1, from coordinate 678,625,520 downwards.
GCAGGGCATTTATTAGGTTGAAAGATTATTCTGTGGGCTTTAGTAAGTTGGAGGTAGTCTAGATAGTTGGAGAGTTCTAGCCAGATGTTCATCGTGTTACCCTGCTGCAGTCATCACATTTGGGTTATCCTGTCGTCAGGCGGTCCCGCAGTCGGCCGGAATTCCAAAGTCTTGGTCCGGCATCGGTTGTTGTCGCTTCTTCCCTGACGTCAGTGTGCCAGGGGTGTATATATTGCAACCGACGCCATTTTCTTCAGTCTTTCTTGCCACGCAGTGTCCGAAGCAGAAGCAGTTCGCAAGTGCCGGTCGGCCGACTCCTGAGATTTTCGAATTCGAATTTCAGACCAAAGTCTTCTATAAAGCTAAGTACCCCGTTGGGGAAACTTTTCTTGCCTCAGACCGATGTCCGAAAAAGTTAACAATTGTATTTCTTGTGGGAAGCAAATACCTCATAAGGATTTTCATTCTTATTGCATACCTTGCCTAGGCCCAGACCACGACGTCACTAGTTGTCATTTTTGTGCTAGGTTTAATAAACGTACTATTAAAAGACGATTTGATTTCGCACGACACTACTTCGGTAGAAAGTTTAATTACAGTATGCCGTCGGAGCAACCGACTACCGGCGTGCACAAAAAACGCAAGGATAAGGACAGACAGCCCAGGCCTAAGCCAGATTCCAAGGCCTCAGCTGGTCCGGTCTCCGGTTCTCCGGTCCTCAGTGAGGCTCTGTCGCAGCCCCTGACTACCGCAGATTTGGAACACGAGACTGCTTCAGAACTTTTGACGGAATATACCAGGCCGACGCAACCATTTTGTTCAGGCCCTACCGACGACTTTGCTGATAGAGATGCCGGTGCTGCTGAAACGCCTTCGGTTTCTGAAGGCGTTTTCAGACCGACGCTTACCATTAAAACGTATCCTAAGACGAAGACTCCTATTAAATCTAAAAGGACTGCATTTCAGTCCCCTGTTCAAGGCCCCATGCCTAAGAAACAGATGCTCAAAATGGCTGAAGATTTGATCTCTTTGATCAGCGGTTCCCAGCCTCCTCCTGACAAAAGGCCTACACAAGAGGAAGATTATGCATCCTCTGAATAAGTGTCCATTTCTTCAGCCTCTTCTGAAGACCAAGATTACTCCTTCTCTCCTTATGAAGATTCTGATGCTGAGGATTCCATTCCCTCAGCTTCTCCTCCTGAAGACTATTCCTTTGGGGAAACTTTACACACTGAGGGAACATTTCCACTGGGAATGTCAGGACCGCTCTGACTCGAAGAAAAGGCTCAGAGAGTTTCTTTTACACCCCCAGCACAGACCACTTGCCATCCCACCCGTGTTAGACATTGTGGATGATGTTTACTTAGAATCCAGTTTGAACCCAGACTCTTTACCACCTGCTCCGGCCAAGCCTGACAGATACTACAGAGTGCCTGATTCCCATAAATTTCTATATAAAAGTCCTGTTGCTGACCCAGAGACAATCTCCCAGGGTCCCAAAGGGGCTAAGGCTTCTATGGCTAAAAGTCCTGTACCCTCTGAAAGGGATTCCAGAGCACTAGTCAGATGGGGGGAAAAGGTTTACACCTCAGCCACTCTAGCTATGAGGGCACTAAATTGCCAATTTCACATGCTTAAGTATCAGCAATTTCTAATCTCACAGTTAAAGCAAAGAATCACCACTCTCCCCCAACAGTCTGAATTGAAAGAAATGCAGGATCTGTTGCATGCAACTGAACAGGTGGGCAAACACACCTTACAATGTGGGTTTGATTCTCTGGAGGCCTCCTGCAGAGCAGCTGTCACTGGGACTGTTATACGTAGACATGCTTGGTTAAAGGAACAAACTCTGCCTGATCATGTTAAAGCAAAGCTTCTAGATGCTTCCTTACAGCAGGATGTTCTTTTTGGAGTTAAAGCAGAAGAAGTCTTAAAGAAAATGGAGGATAAGGCAAAATCTATGCAGACAGTCAAAGATTTCCTACAGGTACAACCCCCTCGCTTCAGCAGAAACTGGCCAACAAAAAATTGGTCCTTTCCAGCTACTGACAGACCACAGAGGGGTAAATATAGACGTCCAAGAGGCAGAGGACAACCACAAGCCCAGCACAAACCTCGACAATGGGGCACTGCAACACAGAAGGGAGGAGAAGACAGGTCCCAACCTACCAGAAGGCAAACTCAATGATTTGCACCTCATTTGGCCAAGCAACACTCTCTTGGCAGCCCCCTTGGGAGGAAAACTCACACTTTTTTTCAGACAACTGGCACATTGTCACAAAGGACAAATGGGTCCTAGACATAATTTCACGAGGATACAGATTCCATTTTCACACCTTGCCAATGAAAAGAGGAATGCCAAACCTGCCACAAAATCAATGGGCAGAGTCACAAAAGCAAATTACAGCTCTCATGGACATGAGAGCCGTTCAGCTGGTACCTACTCGAGAGCAAGGTCAAGGATTTTACTCAAGACTCTTTCTAGTGCCCAGAAAGGACAATGCCTGGAGACCAATTCTGGACCTTTAAATTCTAAACGCATCCTTACAAGTACCCAAATTCAAGATGCTAACACTACAGCAGCGTCTTCCCATGTTGGGCAAGAAAGCATGGCTAGTAATGTTGGACCTCAAGGAGGCATACCTGCATGTCCCTATCAGACAAGGTTTCAGAAGATACCTCCGTTTCATTGCAGGTTCAACCCATTACCAATTCTCTGCACTGCCCTTTGGCTTATCTACTGCGCCCAGGGTCTTCACAAAATGCCTGGCACCAGTAATTGCATACTGCAGACAAAGAGGAATTCAAATATACCCATACCTGGACGACTGCCTCATCCAAGCAGAAAGCAAAGACATCCTCTTACAGCATCTGGCTTTTGTAAAACATCTTCTAAGTTGCCTAGGGTACACAGTAAACGAAAAGAAATCAAAACTAGTACCCTCACAAAATATGACATTCCTGGGTGCCAGCTTGAATACAACGGCCCAGAAGGCTTATCTGACACCAGACAAACAACTACAACTGACTCGATATTTCAAAACCATGGCAACAAAGACCCAACTACCTGCAAGAAAAATTCTGCAGGCCTTGGGCTTCATGGCATCTTGCATACTACTAATACCATTTGCAAAGCTGCATGTGAGGAAATTACAGTGGTACCTAAAAAGCGTATGGTCTCAACACAGCCACAGCTTGGACACAATGATATCTCTCATTCCCTGCCTACAACAGGAGTTTCTATGGTGGTCACAGGCATGTCACCTCAACAAGGGTCAGCCTTTCACCTTGCCCCCAGCCAGGCAAACTATGACAACAGATGCATCGGACTACGCCTGGGGGGCACACATGGCAGGATAGTGCGTTCAAGGCATATGGACTGCAGATCAAAGGAATCTGCACATCAAACAAAAAGAGATGCTAGCTGTACAGAATGCTCTGACAGCCTTCAAGAATCTATTACAACCAGGACAACTTACAATAAGGACGGACAACACCACAGTAATGTGGTACATAAACAAACAAGGAGGTACGCACTCCTACCCTCTATGCAGGCAAGCAATGACCTTGTGGAACACAGCTCTGGCTTTCCAAGTTCAGTTACAAGCTCAATTCCTGCCAGGAAAAAAGAACACATTGGCAGACAACCTCAGCAGAAACATCATGGATCCCCACGAATGGAAACTGGATCCACAAGTATTTGCAATGATAACTCAAAAATGGGGCCTTCCAGACATAGACCTGTTTGCCAGTCCTCAAAACTATCAACTAACAAAATTTTGTACAAGGACACTGCACCACCAAGCTTGGAAAGTGGACGCACTCTCATTCAGTTGGAAAAACCTGACAGTATATGCCTTCCCTCCATTGTCTGTCCTCACAAAGGTGCTTTTGAAAGTCAGAAAGGAGAGACCATGACTGATACTCATAGCCCCAGACTGGCCACGCCAGCACTGGTACCCACTCTTGAGGAATATGGCCCAGGGCCCACCTTGGATTTTACCACAAATTGTCCATTTGCTGACACAGCAAAACAATCAGATTCTTCACAGCCAGCTCAAAACCTTAAATCTGGCTGCATGGCAAATACCCTAAGCATCCAGCCAGCTCCTCTTTCCCAAGCAGTTATGGATGTTATTCTGGAAGCTAGGAGGCCCAGCACCAGGAAGGCCTATTCGGACTAATGGAAAAGGTTTTGTGCCTGGAACCAAGCTAAAGACCCAAGACGCACTTCAGCCTCACATGCCTCAGATTCTACAGTACTTAACTGAGATGTTGCACAAAGGACTTACTTTTTCTTCCATTAAAATCCATGCATCAGCTATTTCAGCCCACTACAACATGGATCCACCCTTATTTTCGTATCCACTTCTAAGACAGTTCCTCAGAGGGACAAAAAACATTAGACCCCCCCAGGAGAGCACCTACACCAACATGGGACCTCAATTTTGTTCTGGAAAAACTTACGCTACCTCCCTTTGAACCAACTTTCTCTGCAGATCTACAGTTTCTATCATGGAAGACTGCCCTGCTGCTAGCAATAACTTCAGCTAGAAGAGTCTCAGAGCTACAGGCACTAATGGCAGTGGAACCTTTCCTCATTTTCCATCAAGACAGAGTTTCTCTACGAACTAATCCTTCCTTCATGCCTAAGGTGGTTTCCAGTGTGGCTTTAAATCAAACCATCCACTTACCCACCTTCTTCCCAAATCCACAGAACAAAGGAGAAAGACTCCTGCATTCCTTGGACATTCACAGGCAACTTCATTACTACTTGGATAAAACTAAGGTTTTCAGAAAATCTGACCAGCTTTTTGTATCCTATGATACAGCTTCACAAGGGAAGGCTATATCAAAACAAACCATTTCCAAATGGATAGGACATTGCATTCGGTTTTGCTATACCCATAATGGAAAACCAGTTCCTGCTACCATTAGGCCACACTCTACCAGGGCAACAGCTACATCTACAGCCTTCCTCAGGGGGTTCCAACCAAGGAGATTTTGGAAGCTGCAACTTGGAGTTCAGTACACACCTTTACCAAACACTATCACTTACCACTTTACTCTAAGACTAGAGCTGGCTTAGCCACTGCAGTTCTGCAGGGCCTTCTAGCCTCCAATAACCCTCTATGATTCCTCCACCCATCCTTAGCTTTGGGATTCAACCAAAGTGTGCTGACTGCAGCAGGGTAACACGATGAACATAGTACAGATTTGTACGTACCATAAATGTAGATGTTAGAGTGTTCACCCTGCTGCAGTCCAGGTTACCCTCCCTCCATCCCCTCTGAACTAGCTGGCTAAAATCTCTGCAATACCTTCCTGATGTATTTGCTTATAGCTGGAGGGATTTTGTGTTTTTGCAAAATTTACTCAAAATGGTACTAATTACTGACCACCTTTTTGGGGGCACCTGACATCTGGGGCAAGAAAAACTGAAGAAAATGGAGTCGGTTGCAATATATATACCCTTGGTGCACTGACGTCAGGGAAGAAGTGACAACAACTGACGCCGGACCAAGACTTTGGAATTCCGGCCGACTGCAGGACCGCCTGACGACAGGATAACCCAAGTGTGATGACTGCAGCAGGGTGAACACTCGAACATCTACATTTATGGTAGGTACAAAATTGTACTTTTAACAAGTGGAGGGCAATACAGTGATGGTGGGAATATTTGGCTTTGGTGGCAAATTTTTAAATTTTATTGTAACAGACTTGGAGGAGAGGGAGGAAGATAGGTTTGTTAGTAGAGGAGTGCCATACATTAGTGAGGGAAGTAGATAGGTAGTGGCAAGAGTTTGCCTTGTAGAGGGAGAGAGAAAGTGGATGTTTCTGTATAGCATGTCAAGTTTTGCATGAGTTTTCTTTGTTTTGCTGAACATGGGTATCAAATTTTAGGTGTTCATCTATAGTTACCCCAAGTAGTTTAGCAAAGGGAACAAACCTCTATGGTAGAGTTGTTATGGCTGATAATTTGGAATGATTTTTTATCAAGAGAGAATGATTTTGATGGAGAGAATAGTAATATTTTGGATTTCTTGGCATTTAGCGAGAGGTGGATGTTCTTCGTGTTTCACTGTTGCAGTCATCACATTTGGGTTATCTGCTTGCAGTAGCCCTCAGTCGGCCTGATTATCAAAGTCTTGGTTGCTGTCTCATCTTCCATGACATCAGGTAGTCAGGGGTATAAAGCATGCAACCGACACCATTTCATCAGTCTTTCTTGCCGTGCAGTGCCCGAAGCAGAAGCAGTTTGCAAGTGCCGGTCGGCCGACTCCTGAAATTTTCATTTTCGAGTTTCAGAACCGAAGTCTTCAACTAAGTACCCCATTGGGGAAACTTTTTCTTGCTGTAAACCGATGTCAGATACCTACGCTTCAGAGCAGGCTACATGCACTATCAGTTCTCTGCACTGCCCTTTGGCTTATTTACTGTGCCCAAGGTATTCACAAAGTGCCTAGCTCCAATCATTGCATTTTGCAGGCAAAGAAATATTCAAATATACCCATACCCGGACGATTGTCTAATTCAGGCAGAAAGCCAGGACATACTATTAAATCATCTGGCATTTGTAAAGAAATTGCTAACTTCTCTGGGGTATACCATAAACGAAAAGAAATCGCATCTTGTGTCCTTTCAACAAATTGTATTCCTTGGAGCAAGCTTAAATACAACTTCCCAGATGGCCTACCTCACACCAGAGAAAAAAGTTCATTTGACAGCCTACTTCAAACTACTGGCCACGAAGACCCAGCTATCTGCAAGGAAAATTCTGCAAGCCCTGGGGTTCATGGCCTCCTGCATTCTACTAATTCCATATGCAAGACTGCATATGAAGAAAATACAATGGTATCTAAAAAGCCTATGGTGTCAACATTCTCAGGATCTAAAATCAATGATTCCTATCATACCTTGTCTACAGATAGAATTCCTTTGGTGGGCAGAGGCTTGCCACCAGAACAAGGGACTGCCATTCACGCTACCCCCTGCCACCCAAGCCCTAACAACAGACGCATCAGACTATGCATGGGGGGGCTCACTTGGCAGGGCAGTGCATTCAGGGTAAATGGAACCCAAGTCAAATGCACCTGCATATCAATCAAAAAGAAATGTTAGCTGTACGGTATGCTCTGACCGCCTTCAAGGTCCACATTCTTCCGGAACAATTATTGGTAAAGACCGACAACACCACTGTTATGTGGTACATAAACAAGCAGGGGAACCCACTCTTACCCTCTCTGCAGACTAGCTATGGCTCTGTGGAACACAGCCTTGAGCTACAAAGTGCACCTACAGGCTCAATTCCTGCCAGGAAAGCTAAACACACTGGCAGACGACTAAAGCAGAAATCTCATGGACCCACATGAGTGGAAACTAGAACCAAAGATCTTCAACATGTTGAGAAAAAATGGGGGAGCCCAGAGGTAGACCTGGCCTCCCCCCAGAACTACCAATTGGACAAATTCTGCACAAGGACTCCCCACAAACAAGTTGGAAAGTGGATGCCCTGTCCTTCACCTGGACCTTCCCCCTCTGCCTTTCCGCTCCAAGGTACTACTAAAGATCAAACAGGACAAACCAAGGACGATACTGATTGCACCAGACTGGCCACACCAACACTGGTACCCCCTTTTGCACAGTGTGTCACTACTGGCACCATGGCACCTGCCTCCGACACCTGACCTGCTGTCCCAGCAGGAGGGCCAGATTCTGCACCCACAGCTTCAAACCCTGAACCTGACAGCCTGGCTAATTACCTGATCTCTCCTTTACCATCCCTCAGTAAGCAAGTGTTGGATGTCATTCTGGAGGCAAGGAGGCCTAGTACTAGAAAATCGTGTGCTGAAAAATGGAAAAGATTCTGTTCCTGGAACCAAACTCACTCAGGACATGGACACAGCAGCACCCAATTTACCTCACATTCTCCAATATTTACCTGAGATGCTTCACAAGGGCCTTTCCTTTTCCTCCATCCAAATTTATGCCTCCGCCATTTCAGCTCATTACAACACAGACCCACCCCTCTTCTCTCATCCACTGCTGAATCAATTCCTCAGTGGGGCCAAAAACTTAAGACTACCTAGGAGATCCCCTACACCAGCCTGGGACCTTAACTTTGTATTGGAAAAACTCACTCTACCTCCTTTTGAACCAGCTGCAAATCCTGAGTTGAAATTCCTTTCTTGGAAAACAGCATTCCTTTTGGCCATCACTTCAGCAAGAAGGGTGTCTGAATTACAGGTCTTCATGGCAGTGGAGCCTTTCATTATCTTTCATGCGGACAGAGTGTCCCTCAGGACCAATCCCTCTTTCATGCCCAAGGTGGTATCCAGTGTAGCCCTTAATCAGTCCATTCATTTGCCAACCTTCTTTTCCAATCCATACAACAAAGGGGAACGGATCCTGCACTCCTTAGATGTGCACAGACAACTTAGATTTTACTTGGACAGGACTAAACCTCTCATGAAATCTGAACAGCTGCTGGTTGCATTTGCTGCAAGGGCAGAGGGGAAGGCCATTTCAACGCAAACCATTTCTGAATGGATAAGCCATTGCATTCAATTCTGCTATAAGCACTATGGAAAACCTACCCCGCAGGGGATAAGACCACATTCAACCAGGGCTGCATCTACCTCTACAGCCTTTCTCAGAGGTGTCCCTACCAAGGACATCCTAGAAGTTGCTACCTGGAGTTCTGTACATACCTTCACCAAGCATTACAATTTGCCTATTTTCTCTAAATCCAGAGCTGGCTTTGCCACTGCAGTCTTGCAGGGCCTTACAGCTGGTCCTAATGCTATCTGATTACCTCCTCACATCCTTAGCTTTGGGAATCAACCCAAATGTGATGACTGCAACAGTGAAACATGAAGAACATAGTACAGATGTGTATACTTACCATAAATGTAGATGTTCAAGTGTATTCACTGTTGCAATCCTGGTTACCCTCCCTCCAGCCCCCTGACTTCTATTGTCTATACCTCTATTCTTGTTTACAATGCTTAAAGCTTTCTGGTGTATTTGCTTTTTGTTGGAGGTTTAACCTTGTATATAATTGCTTCCCATTTTGGTGGCACCTGACATCTGGGGCAAGAAAAACTGATAAAATGGCATCGGCTGCATGCTTTATACCCCCGACTACCCGACATCATGGAAGATGAGACCGCAACTGACGCAGGACCCAAGACTTTGATAATCAGGCCGACTGAGGGCTACCGCAAGCAGATAACCCAAATGTGATGACTGCAACAGTGAATACGCTTGAACATCTACATGTATGATAAGTGTACACAACTGTACTTTTTGAAGCATCCAGTTCTCAGTGGTAGAGAAAGCCATTTGAGTCATCGTTTGGAGCTCGAGGAGGAACAGACTAAAGTTGAGTCATCTGCATATTGTATGATTTTGGTGTTGAGAATGGCTGTGTGGAAATCATTGATAAAGGTGTTAAACAGCATTGGACCGAATATGGATCCTTGGGGAAGGAAGGTAGAGGTGCCTTTTCCCCATTTCACAGCCTGAGATCTGTCAGAGAGGTAGCTTGAGAACCAGGATAAGGTATTCTGAGAGAGGTTAAGTTTAGAAAGATGTGTCGGGAGATGGGTGTTGGAGACTGTGTAGAACTGTTGATACTATTTTTCCAGAATCACAGGCACAGTTTACTGTATCTAGGAAAGAGAGAAGGGCAGTGATTGTGCTGTGGCCAGGTTGGAAGCTGTGTTTGGTTGGAGTGATAAGTTGGTGTGTGGTTAGGAAAGGCATAAGCTGAAGGTGGATATTGAGTGGGTATTAACTCTTCAGTGCCTAAGTGTGCATCTTGCTCTACAGACTATGTACTGTCTTTGTTCTGGGGTGACTGGATGATGTCCTAGCTTATAAGCTTTTGCTGTTCCAGCTCTGGAGAGAAAGACTGGGTTGCCATCTCAGAGTTGAGGAGACTGTGTGCTACCTACGTCTATGCCTTTGCATGTACAGCTTTTTATAAAAATATGTGAAAATGAATTATGTGAGTATATGCATGGAGAAAGGGCTAAGGGTTATTACAATTTAACAGCATCACAGCACTGAGCCCTAAATGATTTAAATAATAATCAGGCTAAGCATCAGACCCTCTGATAAAGGAGGGTCTATAGTAGTCATGAATTACAAAGATTATAATTTGAGTATGCTTGGCATGCTGAATGAGGATACAATATATGTACAGGTCAGCATGGAGAGGGTAAGATCTATTATTGATTGTGTACACAGTGCTTTATATGAATTATTTATGGAAACTTCCATTGACCATGCCTGAATCTAAGATACCATTGATAAAGGGCCTTCCCAAGGTTCATAAATCTTTGACTAAACCACCCCTACGTTTGATTGTGTCAGAGGAAGGATGGGTCACACAAACATGTACTTTATATGTGGAAAGTAAGCTTAAGGCAATGTTGGCTTCGGTCTCTGTTGTACTCATGGACACTGAGCAATTTTTAACTGACCTCTTCATGTTTTTGGAGAGTTGTGGTGATATAACAGGGTTTTTCTCGTGACCCTTGATGTATTGAATTTATTTATGTGCATCCTGAATGAGCATGGCCTTGATACCGTTAGAGAACTGTTGACACACAGAGGGAATTTCAACAACAGTCAGGTTGACATTGTTTGCTTGTTGGATTTGGTTCTAAACAGTAATGTTTTTATGTATGGTGACTGCTTATATGCACAAAAATGGGGTGTGGCCGTGGGCAACCCCTGTGCAAATTCATATGCAAATGCAGTAATGAACTCATGGGAGGAACAATTTGTGCTTAACAATATATACAGACCACACATTAAATTTTACTGTTGTTTTGTGGACAATGTTTTTATCTTGTGGGGAGGGTGCCAAGAAGAATTGTATGGTTTTCTTCACTACATTAACAATACTACTGAATGTTTGAAGTTTGCTATGTCCATGTCACAGAAAGAGAGAAATTTCTTGGATGTTTGATTAATGGTTAACCAAGTGGGGTCAGATAGATAACCAATTTATTCCAAAAGGGATGTTGGAAAAATAGTTACTTGTCCTTTGATAGTATGCACCCCAGGCATATATATCCTAATGTAGTAAGAGGTCAATACATGAGAGTCTGTAGGCTATGCACACAGGAGGAAGCATTTCATGAAAACATTGATGTATTGAGTCAACATTTTTTGAAAAGGGGCTATAAGAAGGACCTACTGATACAGCATAAAGAGAGAGTGGTCAAGGATAGAAAAAACATTGCTGCTCCATACTTCTCTAGACGTGGTTCTAGTGCCAATAAGGATAGGAGCTTTGTCAGTAAACACAGATTTGGTCTGAAGTCCACAAATGATGTGGGCTCTGTTTGTAATATTATACTAAAAACTGGGGAATACTCACAAGTGACAACAAGGCAGCTGAAATAGGTGGGAACAATCCCTCCTTTATGTACAAAATTTTTTTAAACTTGGAAAGACAACTGTGCACAGGGAATTTGGAATACTAGGTCAAGTAACTTGCTCTCTGCCAGACTTGGTACATACAGATGCAGGCATTGCAGATCCTGTACATATATTTCACAGGGACAAGTGTTTAAACATCCACAGATGAAATAAATTTCTAGTCCCAGATTCTATGCAGATTGTAGTACAGCAGATGTGATTTACTTAGCCACATGCAAGTCATGCACAGGATTCTGTGTTGGTAAGGCCAATAAGAGATTAAAAGATAGAATTTTTAGTCATTCTCATGAGATTAGGACTTGCAATATGAACAATGCACTAGCTAAGCATATTAAAGAAAATGCTGGACATGAGTTTGTTTCTAGAGTAGTACAAATAGTTCATGTGGGTCACCGGGCCGGGGGGGGGGGGGGGGTGATCTCACTAACTATACTGAAACAGTAGAACTTAAATGGATCTTGAGGTTATAGGCTGATAAACATCCTGGTATTAATGCTTGTGTCTGTTTAAAACCTGTATTGGAAGGGAGGAAACTGTTTTAATGAAGTGATGAATTAACATAGCTGATTGAACATCTAACTGTTTTTAAACTGAGTTGTGACTTTGTGTTTTTATGATTTGATTGGCTTTACAACATGAAAGCGCTTATCTGGCCCATTTTTAAAAGTAAATACTTTTACTGTGTGAAGCTGTGGTGTTCCTGCCAATTTTTATGCTTTGGATTTTCGGTGTTTATCTGGCAAGTTACCTTTATCAGTGACTGAGACTTGATTCTTGTACTTGCCTTAGTTTTATAGACAGTGGGCATCTATGAGGAGGCTTTTTTCCCAGGTCTTAGATTGGGAGTGTTTTGTGTTGTCTTGGTCTTTGGGGCACCAGATTCATTAAACATCTCAGTACATGGGCCACCAGAGTATATTCCACTGCATGGGACAGGTCTTATTTCAGCAGCAGGTAGGATGAGAGATGGTTGTCCATAGAGAGCTGGAGGTTCCCCATTAAAATGGGGAGCTGATCTAATTACAGACTTGTTAGTGTGACAGAGCACAAGGAGTCTCTCTTTATCTTCGGGGATCTACAGAGTAAAAGCAGGTTAATGGGGTGACTGGATCAGTTACTGGTTTAAGGACATAGTGAGAGCACAGAATTTATGCAGAGAGGTGGAGGGATCCATCTCTGTGTGAGTAGTTTGGATAATAAGATGAAAGAACTCCTGACTTTGTTGGGCAATTTCCAGGCATAGTCAGTTTAATTCATGTTTTATCCATAACCTAACTCTTTGGATTCAAATGTTCTTGACTACTTGCTTGAAAAGCACAGAGGAAAAGGGTGGAGTAGTGTTTACATCTGTTATGGTTAGCCTTATTCCCTGGATCCAGACACAGTGGACAGGGTCGGTACCGCCTATACAAGAGTTAGTATCTTGTGGAGAAAATTTGTTAGGTCTAGCAGTTAATATAAACAAGCACTGGCATTCTCAGCCCACAGTGAAAACGTGCATTAACATTTACTGTAACAGTGTGTCCTATGTGAAGGGGCACATAGTTGCACATACCATTTGTGGAGTGATCGTCTTCAACATTCACTGCAGCAGATGAGGGATACTGTCATTTGTCCACTTCTGGAACTTAGGAGCTAAAATTCTCCTTTGTTGTCTCAGTGTTAGAAGTGTACAGAGTCAGGATAGCAGTTAAATACAAATAACATTCCATGCATAACTGTCATTGGTCTGAAGCACTACATAGCACAGCACCTAGGATGGGTTTATTCTCATGCCACTACACTCCTCTTAAGGCTTTAGACTTGGCAAAGGCCTATGTAGACAGTGATCACAGTGAGTCAAGGTAATTTAATAAAGAGACTCTTTTTTTTATACATACGTGTGTGTGTTTGTTGTGTATGTGTGTAGATATATATTATACATATACATATACACACGTTTTTTTATATATATATATATATATATATATATATATATATATATATATATATATAAAAAAACACACATGCATAATATATACCTATATATATATATATATGTATATATATATATGTATATATATATATATATATATATATATATGTGTGTATATATATATATATATATATATATATATATATATATGCACCCATGCATAATATATATATCTACATACATACGTGTGTGTGTGGTTATTATATAGATAGATATAAATATATACTACCATTCATTAACCAGTAGAGGGCACCTACACTCTATCTTCTGTGGAGAGGCAGGACACTTGTTCAGAAGAACTACATACAGTACCAGACCCCATGGACTGCTCACAACAGTTGGAGGTGGGATGTATATTCAGCGGCTCTTGTGTTAAAGTGCATTCATTCATTCATTACAGGTACACAAAATGCAGTGACTTGTTTCAGACTTCATTGAAAAAATATATATTTTTGTCTCTCACTCTCTGTTTATATATATATATATATATATATATGTGTGTGTGTGTCTGTCTGTCTAGTTTTTTTTTTTTTTTACATGTTCTGTGTGTATATATGTATATATGTATGTGTATATATATATATATTTTTTTTGTATTTATGTATGTAGGTGTGCACACATGTAAAAACATGCTTGTGTAAATGAATACAGACTCTCTCTCTCTCTCTCTATATATATATATATATATATATATATATATATGTATATGTGTGTGTGTGTGTGTGTGTGTGTGTGTGTGTGTGAGAAACTTGTATGACATTTGACTAGCTTGAATTCTGCTTTGTTTTCATATGTTGGTACTAGGCTATCGGCCCTAGGGCCTATACAAGCCTAGCCATAACAATTCCCTGGCTATTTCTTCCCACACTATTTACTTCCCTGGACCCCTGTCTAGCAGGGCGACTGACGTGATCCCTGGGGTGAATTTCCTTTCTCCCATCCAGTCATCAAGGTTCCTTTTGAAGGGGGCCAAAGAGATGCTCTGCTTGACATGTATGGGCAGTCTATTCCAGAGTCTGGGGAGTCTCTGGGTCAGGAACCTATCCCTCCAGCATGTTTTGTTTATTGTGATGACAAGGTTTAGATCCCTGGAGCGTGTGACTCTGAGGGATTGGGATTTCTTTAAGTGTAGCATGTCCAACAGCTCTGGGTTTGACATGGCCTTGTATGTTAAACAGAGATCTCCTCTGAGTAGACGGTATGCGACAGAGTGTAGCTGGTGCTTTTTAAGGCGGTCAGCATAGGGCATCTGCTTTAGGTCTGTGATTCTTTTAGTGAGGTATTTCTGCGGCCTTTCCAGTTGCAGATGGCTTTAGAGGTACATACCAAATGGGGTGTTGTATTCTATAATGGGTCTAATGAGGGATGAGTACAATGGGACAATGACCTCCTTTTTTCTGGATGAAAAGCCCTTGAAGTGTGCCAGATAGAAGGATTTCCTGACTGTTGTGGTGATGCGGTTATTGAAGGTGAGACCAATGTCCACCTGTGTCCCTAAGTCTGTTATCACACTTTCGGTGTTTAGTGTACTGCCACCTATGTGGTAATTCACGGGTACATGTTTTTTTCCCAAAGGGGATAACTATACATTTCTTGGCATTGAGCTTGAGCCCATGGCTCTGGCACTAAGCATCTGTTTCTGTAAGGCCCTTTTGTAGAGTATCAACATCATTTAGGGATTCAATAATGGCTCCCAGTTTGCAGTCATTTGCGAACTTTGTTAGCCAGAGTTCTTTAGTGTTGGCCTGTACTTCAGAGAAGTAGATGCCAACCAAAAGAGGTCCCAGGACTGAACCCTGAGGTACTCCACTTGTCCCTTGTCTGGAGATGGATTTGGAGTCAGCTACTTTTACAGTGTGGGTTCTGTCAGTAAGCCAGTTGGCAACCCATTGAGTGACGTAGGGATTAATGCCCAGCTTAGTAAGTTTATTTATGATTCCAGAGTGGGGGATGGTGTCAAAGGCCTTGGCGAGGTCCAGATAGGCTGTGTGGACTGCCTTACCCTTTTCCACGGCTCTGGAGACTGATTTGAAGAAGTCAATCAGGTTCTCGAGACAATGGGTGTATTACTAAAGCTTGAATACACCAAACTTTGTCATGCAAAATATCGAAGCAAAAATGTTAAAAATGTCCCGGCACATGCAAAATTTAAAGTAGAAAAAAAATTATTTTTTTTTTGCAGGGGGTACAAGCCCCTCTGCACACCCTGCTAATTATATATACTAATGCCAAGATTGCACAAACACGGGGTAAGGGCATATTCCTCATCCCCGGGAACTGTGAGATCTTGGGCACCTGCTGACCAACTGCTTAGTCTATCATAAATGATTGACTAATTAGCTGTTGACCAAACACACAGTCAACGCGTTGCAGGGAAGGGGTATGCACATACATACAAACACACAGACACACACAAGCCTGTGTATATAACCATATATTAAAATGCAAAAGAATTGAACCTAAACTGTGCAATGCTTTCATTAAAAAAAAAAAAAAAAAGTGTCTGAAAAAACAAAACAATGAAAAATAAAAAATAGATTGCAGTAAGAAACTTTTTCTTTCCTTTGTGATCCCTGAAACTAAAACATTACCATCATGTTTGGACCAAATTATTTATTCAAAAATCCAAATATTCCACTCTAGCATTTTCCATTTGTGGATCAACATTAGGTGGTCACACAGTTTGTCAATTATTCGTTTTTTCAAACTTTTGCATCCGGAGTTTCAACCCAGTAATAGGAGCTTACTTAATTTCACTTCTGTTACAAGCATAAATATTTGCAAGCATTCCTTTATTTCATTTGCAACCAACCATTTATAGGCTTATAAAAACAAACTAATCAGACTGTCTTAGAATACCCATTGCACTTTCTTTCTTTGTCACATGGATGTGTTTTTCCCATCTTTTGCTACACTGCTTATTTTATTTCTTAACAAACCTCTTCTGCCCATTTTCTCCCCCCCCCCCCTACTTTGGTTTAATCTTATCATGCGTGAGGTCTACCTTGTCCAGTTTCCTTCTCTCTTACTTAACTATAGGACTCATTTAAACACTAGTCCGACCTACTGCATTTACCCTAAAGTGTTTAGTCTCTATTTTGACTTTGTATAATCCTTTCCATCTGTTCTATTTCTTCTTGAACTTCCAGCTCTCAGCTGTATTGCCTTTTTTCCCTTTATTTACCGGACCCATCATTTTTTAACTCTTTGTCTACCGGTTGCTTCTTTTTTCCCCATTTTTTGGTAATTGCTTTTTTCTCCAGTGTTATCACTCCTACCATTTCCTTCTCTCCATCCCTTATTGCCTCTATACAATCTAACAGAAACATAATTTCAAGGGAACAGTGTGGCCAAAGATCTGTTGCATCTCCCCCTTAAATACTTCAAGGATTGGGAAACTTGAAAAATGTGCCCCCATGTCCGCACATGAGATTTACATCTCCAGCAATCCTGCCTCACCCCTGAGAGCATCCTTGCCAGTTTTAATAGCATGTATAACTACTTGTGGAGGCACTTCCAAGTAAATATCCTAAACTGTCAGGGGTTGGTTATGTATCTTGGCAGTTTTAACATTTGCATCCATTCTGCTGATCCTATATAGTCGTGTAATTTTGCTCCAACTGCATAATCATTTTGACCAGTAAATGTAGTTTCCAAGTTCTCACTGACCTTTTGTAGGTCCCCCTTCCAGTCTTTTGTGTTCTGTTTACCTGACTATCTCTGGCCTTTTCTCCTGTTCCTGTTTCTTCTCGACAGTCTTCCTCTGCCATACAGCTAAGCTCTGGTATTCTCACTAAAATTATAATCCAACTGATATTCTCCCTTCATCTCCTCCAAGTTGTTGGTGTCTCTCTGCTTAAAAGCTGAGACCAGTACTTTATTTTGGTGCTGTCTTCATCTTCTGCCTACTATTTCGTTTTCTTATCTTCTTTAGTGCATGTAATAGGAAAACGCCTTTCCTTTCACTCCACTCCCTTTATATCTTTTGTATTCCACATTTTCTGCACATTTTTGTCACTTTGAACCTGAGCTCCTGCATTATTGTTTCTGAAATAATATCTAGCATGTCCTCCCCCTTTCTCCTGTACTCTGTCTCTCCTCCATGTCATAGTTTTCCAGTCACTTTGGTACCCAACATCTACCAGCCTAAGAAGATTAGCTGCCATATAGGCCTGAAGCTCTGAGTTAATATCTGGAACCACTGAACCTTCAACTTTTGCCAGACTTGTTAGAATTTGCTAGACAGCTCTGTGCTGTTTACTATCCCATAAATAAGCTGGCCAGTGTTTTATTTTTTTCATATTTCCCCAGAATACCTGTCCCACATATCGAAGTAATGGTAATGTACTCCTTTTTAGAGCCTTAATTCTTTGGTCCTGGACTAGCACTATACATCCCCAACATTTGCAGCATTTTCTTCATTATTTCTGTTATCTTCTGTCTGTCTCTAGAAGGTACCTACTTTCACTGCCTGAGTTTTACTCTTATTTATCTTTTATCTTGAGTTCATCTCCCAAATTCCTTCGATATTTTCACAACCCCTCCTCATCCTCTTCTGGTTGCATTGTAGTCAGGATCACATTGTCTACATACAACAATATCTGTTTTTTTCCCAGTTTTTCCCATGTATACCCTCTAATCTAGGATTTTCTTATCTTCATTGCTAGGGGATCAATATAAATTTCATGTAAGCGGGAAGAGAGAACATGAACAGTTTTATTTCCCAAAATACTCCAGCCCTAATATTTACTTTCACTGAGACCCCATTGTAGATATTCCTTTCTTTTTTTAATAAGAAACCTCTTTATTGAATTGTCACTTATGACATAGGCAATCACAGATTTATATAAATGAAAACAAACCATATCAACTTATTTTCAGTTGCAAATTTTGAACTTCACCTATAATCTTCTACAGTCATTGTTATTCAAACATTACATAGTTCATTCAATTCCTTTCTTCCCTTAAACCTCATTCCTCCTCCAAAACTTTATTCTGCATATATTGTTCCTACAATTCCCATTTTTTTCTATGCAGTTTGCTCCATCCCCTTTCCAAAGATCCCATGTCCAGTTCTTTTATCTGTGACTGTAATCACTGCTTACAGTATGGTTGGTTTACCAAGGGTGTCCAACCTTTTTGGCTTGAGGACCACTCACCATACTTGACAAGGTTTAGGGGCCACATTGCCTTGTCCAACATGTATAGCAGGTTATAATATCTTCCGATCTGATAGACCTGTAAAAAAAGGTGGTGGTGTGGCCATCCTCTACTCAAACATTCTTAACCTCTCACCATACCTTTCCCCAATTCCTGACTTCCTCCCAGCTGAAATCATCATCCTTAACTGCCATCTGAATCCCCACAAAAACTTGCAATTGCCTCTATCTACCTTCCTCCTGGTAACAATCTGCCCATGCTTGAAAACATCCTATCTTGGTTCTCCCACAGCATACCATATGAGACACTTATTCTTGGTGATGTCAACATTGATTGGTCCAAACTCACAACTGACTCCCCCCAACTCAGTATCCACCTACACGGATTCCATCAACTTATAACATCTCCCACTCGCTTCCATAAAATTCCTCTTCCAGCTCCATCATAGACTGGATTCTTACCAATTCCTCCCACCAATACCACAATCCCACGACCTTACCTGACTCACTCAGTGATCATCTCCCTACCACCATCTTAAGACACTACTCCCATATTCCTAAACCCCACCTTATCAAAGACTTTTGAAAACTATCGACTTTCAATTCATCCCAATTTAACTCCATTCTCCACAACATAGATTGGTCCATTCTAAAACACCTCCCCCTAAACAATGCTGTAAGCACTTTTCATGAATACTCTAAACTCCTTAGCTCCCTCTAGGAAGATCAGAGTAAAATCAAACCATGCTCCCTGGCTCTCCAAAGAGACTAGGTCCCTTATGGAACAACAAAGACATCATGCGTGGAAAACTTGGACTCAAACTAAACAACCACCTTTTCTTCAAAAATACAGGCAACCGAGGAACCTTGCAAAAAAACATACAACTAATGACAAAAAGTTATACTGTAGCTCTGCTCAGCTTAACAACAAATCCAATCCTCAAAAATTTTGGTCAACTCTCAACAACATCCTCTATCCTGGAAAGCCCTCTAATCCCTCCCCATACCCTAACTATTCTTCTCAGGAAACAGCTACCCTCTTGAATAAACACTTTATCTCTTCCATCCAAAATCTGGTAACCTCTAAGCCAAACTCGACTTCGACACCCACCTCTCCAAGTCCCGCTAACACCACTTTGTTTTCTTTTGAGACATTTCCCATTACTTACATCAAATCTCTACTACTCAAGCTAAAACCTTGCTCTCCTTCCACTGACTATCTATCTCCTACATTCCTCAAACTTGCTGCTGACTCAATTGCCTATCCTGTATCTATACTAATTAATCGATCTATTCTGGAATCAACTGTCCCCACCCTTTGGAAATCTTTCTTCACTATCCCTCTTCATAAAGGTGGAAACTCCACTGACCCCTCAAACTACCGACCCATTGCCATTCTGTCACCCCTCTCCAAGATATTAGAAAAATGTATTCACTCACAGCTTCTCAATCACCTCCTCACACACCACTTATTTACCCCTACCCAACATAGATTTCGTCCTCACCACAGCACCACCACTGCCCTCCTCTCCTTCACTCATATCATTGCAGAGGCCATAGATAACAATAAACTCATTTCCTGTCTCTTCCTAGATCTCTCCAAAGCCTTCAATACTGTCTCTCATCCTCTACTACTATCCAAACTCACAAATCTCCACCTATCCCCCTCTGCACTTGCCTGGTTTAATAGTTACCTATCTGGCAGAGAACAATCTGTCAAATGGCTCTCATCCTCCTCACCTTTCCTTCCCATCTCCACTGATGTTCCCCAAGGCTCCATCTTGGGACCCCTTTTGTTTAACATCTTCACCAATGATCTTTACACCTCATGCAAAGTATCCTCCCTTGTTAAGTATGCCGACGACTCCACACTTCTGTCCATCTCAAATAACATTCCTGAACTACACTCCCTGACCCAACAGGCCCTACTATCCACTGAACAATGGTTCTCTCACAACCTATTGATCCTAAATCCCAAAAAGACCAAGCTCCTACTTTTCCTTCCCCATCTCTTTCTCATCACAAAACCTCCTTTTTTATTACATCTTCTAACAATACAAATATCCAACCTGACACACACACACAAAACTCCTAGGGGTCATTATTGATGATGAACTCAAGTTCACCCTACACATACTCCAATGTATAAAAAAACAAACCAGAAACTAGGTCTGCTATATCGGAACAAAAAATTCCTAACCCCGGAATCTAGACTTACCCTGGGCCAGGCACTCCTCCTCCCCTCCCTCTTATACGCAGCCCCAGTTCTTACCAATATCCAGGCCTCCACTCTAAACAAACTGCAAAAGAATTACCATAAGATAGCCAGATTCATTACTAACTCCCCATACAACTCACACCACTGCATTTCTTTCAATGGCTTGAACTTCCCCAGTTTCTGCTATCTTATCATTTTCATATGCTACACTCTATTCTTTATAAACCCTCCTTCTGTCCATCTCTATCTTCCTTAGTCTCCATCTACATCCCATCCTGGACCCTCCGTACTTCTAACCAACAATTACTTGATATCTACCACCCAAAAAGGTCAGTAGGCAAACTACTCTACAAACACTCCCTTGCCCATTCTTGGAACAAACTTCCCCTTGACTTGCGTTCAATCTCCCACATCTCACACTTTAAAAATGAACTAAAAGCTTATTTTCTCAATTCCAGAACCTGCCCTTGCCATGACCCTACCTAGTCTTCCTTCCCTTTATGTACCCTCAAAAGGACCATACTTAGTACCTCATTACACCTCTCTCTCCAATGTGTCTACTATGCATTTGCACAATTTTATACAAACAAAAAATGTTAATTGTTGACCTATTGAACTATATATCAATGTAAAATTGTTACTTAGCTTCTTTTTAATGCAACTTTAACTTTATGCATGTATCCCAACTGATGTGAATCGTTTTGCTATAACTGCTATTATATCAATATTGTTTAAAATTGTACTTGTTTTAAAATGTATTACTGGAGCTTTTCTCCTCAGGTCTCCACTGAAAATGGGCCACAAGCCCAGTTGGACAAACTCGGTTAACAAATGCCAATAAATAATAAATAAAATAAATGTATCTGTTCATTCAAAATAGTTTGGTATAGGCCATTCCGAGTGCCACATAAAATGTGTCTGTAGACCGGATGATGGCCCTAAGGGCAGTTGTTGGGCACCCTTAGTTTAGACTTTGATTTCCATTTTCTAGTAATTGCTTTTTTGCAGCCACCAGAATTAAACTCTGCAAGGCGTTATTATGTCTAGGCAATTCCTATTCTCTATCACAGCTCAAAAAAATCTTCAATTTGCTCTCCCAGTATTTCTGACAGAGTAGTCTCCAGGGAATTTTTAAAGTCTGCCAGTTCATAACACTCCCCAAAATAAGTTCCCAGTTATCTGTTTCTGCTCTGTCACTCCTTCAACATTTGCAGTCTACCTGAGGAAAAAATCTTTGGAGTCTGCTTATGGTATAAAAATACCTATGCAAAAGTTTCTAAGCAAAGATCCTAGATCGTCCAGACTTTGTTAGTTAGTTGGGAGAAAATTGAATGTCGTCTTTTTCTCTGTTGAATGTTTTTCTTTTATTTTATCCAGTCAGTACAAGACTTGTGGACCTTTTTTCATTGATGTCCTCTATAAATGGGCACCACCCAGTAGGGACAACCCAGTCTACAAAACTCAGCAAATTTCAATATATAAATAAATATATATGCATATATGAATGTAGATGTGTTATATATTTTTTATTATGTAATTAAGATAATGTCCAATGTATGTCACAGCCATTATGTACCTTCTGGAGCAGCTGTACTTGAATCTTTTTCACTATGTTTTTGCCATTTTAGACTGTAATTATTTCATGGTAGCCTAACTATATTTTACTTTTTTGTTTATCGCTGCTAACTTTTATGAAACACATATTTCTGTCTTTTGCATTGTGAACTGTATAACCATATGTTTCATATGCTCAGAGCTGTATATTTATTCTGTTTGGTTATTCTGCCATTGTCTCAGTTTGTGGCTGAAAAGGGTCCTTAAATCACTCCACCCATATGTGGCCAGCCTAGCTGTGGGTTTGAGAAGATTGCCGTGCTTGAAGTCTTGTGTTTCATCCCTACGTGTCCTATTTCCCTACAGGAGACGAAGGAACTCTGTGTGTGTCCTAACAGTTCCTGTGGTTGTGTCATCCCTAAAACTAAGCTTCACCTGGAACTGCAGGAGATTAAGATGCAGATCAGAACGGCACTCAGATTCACTGAAGATGGAAACCCAGGTAAGTGAGTAGATAGTGTGTGCGTGCGTGTGTGCGTGTGCGTGTGTGTGTGTGTGTGCGTGTGCGTGCGTGTGTGTGTGTGTGTGTGTGTGTGTGTGTGTGTGTGTGTATGCGTGCTTAAGATGGAAACGCAGGTAAGTGAGTAGGTAGTGTGCCTGTGTGTGCCTGTGTGTGTGTGTGTGTGTGTGTGTGTGTGTGTGTGTGTGTGTGTGTGTGTGTGTGTGTGTGTGTGTGTGTGTGTGTGTGCATGTGTGTGTTATAAGACAAGATAATGCTTTTAAATATGTTTTTGAGTTCTCTTTTTTTCTGTTTAGTTTTTTTTTTCTATTTTGTCTTTTTTCTATTTTGTTTTTTTCTAGACTCTACCTTTCTTCTGATTAGGTGGATATAGAATCAACTTGTTTAATATCATTTAATACCAAAAATAAATAAATATTTATTTATTTAGTTGTTGACAGTTGTTAATTGGGAATGTCTGACTGGGAACTACCCATTTTCATTGCAGGCTTGAGAAGAAGAGTTTCACACAGAATGCAGGATATTGCATGATGTAACATTCCTCAGACATATACAGAAACATTATTAAAAAGATTGATAATACTGGCAAACTATGATTAAGATAAACTTTAACTTACACAAACCAGCATATAGAAATGTTGTATTACTACTAACTGTGCTTTTCCAAACTGTAGGTACAAGGTCTTCCTTGATGGGATGGTTACTAAGTAGTTATACAATAACAGCTCATTGCCATTCACAAATGTGCATGCTGATTGGACAGCCTAACCAGCGTGTCCGTTGTAAAGTGAGCATATGCCAGTAGAAAAAAGTCTGGCTGCTAAAGTACCATTGAACTGCCGGACATTTCAATGGATATGCTATGGAGGGCCGAGCAAAATACAAGAAAAATCAGGTACATTCTGCAAAAGTAAAGAAACATAAACATACCTGATTTTTCTTGTATTTTTGTGCTGTCCTTCCTTAAATCTCAGCAGATTCTCATGCCTTTTAACTGTCTGGATCTTCATACAATGTCCAGATTTGTGCATCATAGTTTTGGTCTTTTTTTCATTAAAAATAGTTTTCTAGCAACTCACTAGGGAAGGAAGTCATTGGCAGATGGTCGATGTTTAGGCTTCATATCCTTCAGAAGATGCACGCTAACACAAAACCTCTTTTTCCTGTAACTTTCTAAGGTTATAAGAGGAAAACAATCTGTCCCTATTTTTGGATTATACTCCCCCCCCCCCCCCCCCCATGTGCTTTGTTCAGGTTTCTTGCACTAAAAGTAGCAGTAAAAAAAAAAAAAAAAAAGCAACAACAACAATTCTCTTTTCTACATTGTTTCTTTTGAACAGCACTGATGCACTGTGCAAGTGTGAGAATGCAAGTCCCTGGTCATGCACAGTACATCAGAAAAGATGGTAGAATGTGCAGGAACTCGTGATCAAACCACACCAACCTTGGGCAAATCCAGCATTAACCACACCCAGTCGTGGGTTATTGCTTAAGAGTACCATATATGCAGTTGTGGTAGCAGAGGTTTTTAGAGAATCAGTTGGAAGTTTGTGTTTGGAGTTTCATCCATGCTTGAATTTTAAGAGCAGTTTTATATATACCTTTCCTCTGTTAATGGTCTGGAATGGAACTATATGGTAATCTGTAGACGGATCCTTATAGGAAACAAGGTTGTCAGTTGTTGAGATTTTTTTTAACAGACCTCCTAAAATGAGCACTAAGACATTCCCTAGTTTCATCCATTTTTAAAAAATAGTAAAGGTGATGGGGTAAATTTGTGACTGCAGTTGAGGAGACTATCATTAGATTTCCATAATTTCTTTTTGCTATGAGAAATGGATTGTCGATGATGCTGTTAAGAGTTACGTTATTCTTTCAATGTACTTCTTTATTTCTTGTCTTATGATACTTCATATAAGCTTCCATAATCTTGATCTTTTGGTACTTAGACCACCAGTGTTCTTTTAAGACATTATGGATTTAATATGAGAGGTAATCTAGGGACATACTCCTAGGTCTGACTCGCTTTCGTTTTGGGGATGTGCTTTGTAAAGCAATGAGAAAAACATAGTTAAAGTAATGGACAGCATCTCTAAATGGTTGACTACAGAGTGAGATCTGATAAAAGAGGTTAGAACCTGAATGTGACAGTACTAAGATCAAACTGTGGGTGAATGGTCTCTTGTGAAATCCTTTATAATTCCAACGGTAAGTATATTACTAGGTATTGTTAAGATCCAATTACGATCCAGTCTCATGTGGTCTGTTACCTAGACATTTTGCCTGCTTTGGTAGGAGGTTTTGTAAGCTGAGAAAGCCCACAAAGCTATAAATGGCGACTTTAGTTGTCAAGCATGTCCAAAGGTCAGTCAGTGGTTTCCTCTCCAGTCCAGCTGGGTGAATCTGGGAATTTTGAGGCAATGTTACAACTGTCTCATGTACACGGACAGCCCTCTCCTCCTCCAAACAGGTTCAAATATATGTGAGAGATGCAACTATTTAGCCAAACTGGAGGCTGAGCTCTTTCATCTCAAAATTGGTGTAACCAGTCAGGAGGAGAAGGTAACCTCACACAACACAATTCCAGTATCACATAGTCCCACCACATCAGTGAACCAAACACATAAATACACAAAAACATACTTGGAGGCTCTAAATAAAAATCTACTTAAGCAACAGAGACCTCCAAAGCAGACATCCAAGCAAACGCTACTTCAAAACAAAACACGCACAACACATAGCCTACAAAGTCAGTGTGCCAAGCAGCCACAGCCCTTAAGGCTGAATAACACACCTGATACTCTTGTAATAGGTGACTCTATTGTCAGACACACTGATGTCCCGCTCACCAGGCTGAATAAAGAGAAGGTCACGGTGAGCTCTCTGTCAGGTGCTAGGATCTGCCACATAACGCAAGCACTCAGGTCACTCCAAAGCAAATACAAATATGACTCAGTCATTGTACATGCTGGTGTGAATGACCTGAGACGTACCTCCCTGGACTACATGAAAAGAGACATAGAGGAGCTCTCTGATCATGTAGCGCAGGCTGGTATGACCCTGACCTTGAGCAGCATCTTACCCTCACCTAGAATGATGCTACAGTACAAAGACAAAATGATCGATTTTAACAATTGGCTAAAATGTTAGTGTCATTCAAAGGGGATCCAGTGTCTGTCAGCCTGGGATGACATGCTCGACAAGCCACGTTGCTTCGCTAGGGACGGCTTGCACCTGTCATCACTGGGCTTTCGGATATTGGCAAAGGCTCTTGCCACCCCCATTGTGCCTTTTTTAGGCAAGGCTCAAAAGTCAAACCCACCCCCATAGACAGCACAAGGAACAAGAAACTAAGAGTAATGCTGCTTAACGCCAGAAGTCTTAACCTCAAGATGCACGCGCTCAAAGCTCTCCTTAGTATGGAGAACATCGATATCTGTGCAGTGACAGAAACCTGGTTCAAGGCTCCAGAGAGCACCCCAGCACTACCAGGCTATACCTCATATCATGCTTTTCGGCCCCAAAACCCGGACCGAACCATAAAAGGAGGGGGAGTTTCCATATTTATCAAGGATATCCACACCTCCAGGTTAGTGGCATTGCACGAAGTATCGGAGACCATCCATGTGCAACTAACAGTGGGCAAGACTGCTTTTCAGTTTATAGCATCCTACAGACCACCCTCTCAAAGTCAGGAATCCCACTCTGCTTTCCTGAAAGCATTGGAGAACATGAAGATCTCTCCGAACACCATTATATTGGGCGACTTCAACTACCCAAACATTGACTGGGAGCACTACTCAAGCCCCAGCACCTTAGCCCAAAGGTTCCTGGAAATTATAAACTGAAATGCTATGGAACAACTAGTCACCACTCCCACAAGAGGGGACAACATACTAGACCTGATCATTACCAACATGGGGACTCTATGCTCCACACCAGAAGTATATCCCTTATTGGTAAGATCAGACCATAAATTAATTTCACTGGATGTCCACATCCCGACCCCACCCCCAGCCCAGAAAACCACAGTGAAAAACTTCTCAAAAGCGAACGTCTCACTTCTCAAAACTGAAGTGGAATCCTTTAAGGCCCCAGGGCCAGTGGAAACTACGACCCAAACTGCAGAATCCTATATAAACGCATTCTACGGACATCTCCAGGAATGCATGGATCATGCTATTCCAAACAAAACCAAGACCCAATCATCCAAAGGCAGGCGTCCAGTCTGGTGGACCCCTGCCATAAATAAACTGTACAACAGAAGGAGGAAGCTACTACATGATAGAGCAAAATCCCTAATAGGGAAGGCATCTCTGATCAGTACTAGCAAAAAATTACGATCCCTCATAAAATCCTCCAAGGCCAGCTTCGAGAGAAAAATTGCACAGGACACCAAAGACAATCATAAGGCTTTTTTCAGTTATGTTAGGAACCTGGGATGCAACTCCCAGACTTGTTCTGAGTTGATTCTAAACAACAAAAAATACACTGAACCCACAGACATCATCAATATCCTGGCAGACAGGTTCAGTGCAAACTTCTCTCCCCCCCCCCAAAAGAGCAAGTATCTATCCCGGCAGAGGGCTGCCTCCCAAACATCTCTGATGCTCAGGTGAAGGCTGCCCTCTCCAAAGCAAAAAACACTGCTTCCATGGGACCAGATGGCGTCCCAGGTTGTGTCCTACATGAACTACAAGAGGAACTAATCCCTCAAATAAAACAGCTATACAATCTCAGCCTCACTACAGGATATGTGCCCACAGAATGGCGTACAGCAGCAGTGGTCCCACTCCACAAAGGTGGAGCCTCTATGGGCCCTGGAAACTATTGCCCCATAAGCCTGACTAGCTTAGTCTGCAAGGCTATGGAGAGCATCATCATGGAGCTCATAAACAAAGACATTGGGGACCTACAGACACTAGATCCTACCCAGTTTGGCTTTGTCCAGGGCAGATCCTGCCTTTTGAACCTGGTTGACTTCTTCGAAACAGTCACCAAAGCCATAGATGAAGGGAAGGTAGTCCACACAGCCTATCTGGACCTTGCAAAGGCATTTGACACAATACCCCACTTGGGCATCATAGATAAGCTATCCAGCTTAAATATAAACCCCTATGTCACAAGATGGGTCGCAAACTGGCTCAAAGACAGAACCCACAGAGTGAGAATTGCTGGAGCCATGTCAGACTCGAAACCGGTCACAAGTGGCATCCCACAGAGTTCTGTCCTGGGACCACTCTTGTTCGGTATATACTTTTCCGAGGTACAGGCAAACATGGGAGGACTATGGCTCACCAAGTTCGCAGATGACTGCAAACTGGGCGCCATAATAGACTCTCCAGCTGACACAAACATCCTTCAAAAAGGTCTCACAGAGACAGATAACTGGTGCCAGCGCCATGGTTTAAAGCTAAATGCCAAAAAATGTATAGTCATACCCTTTGGCAAAAACAATGTGCCCACAAATTACCACATAGGCGGAAACCCATTAAGTACAGAGAAAGTTATTAGGGACCTGGGGCCCCAAGTTGATAGCAATCTCTCCTTTGAAAACCACATTGCCGAAGTGGTTAGAAAGACCTCCTACATAGCCCACCTCATCACGAAGGTTTTACATCTAGATCAAGAGAGGTAATCGTGCCCCTTTATTCATCCCTCATCAGGCCCATCATAGAATACAATGCCCCTTTTGGGATGTACCTTACCCGACACCTGCAGCAATTAGAAAGATCCCAAAAGTATCTCACCAAGAGGATCAAGGGTCTCAACAGATGTCATATGCTGCTTGGTTAAAAAAACTCCAGCTCTACTCAGTTGCATACCGCCTACTTCGAGGCGATCTATGCCTGACATACAAAACTATGTCAAATCCAGAATTAATGGACATGCTGCACCTCAGTAAATCTAAATCCCTTAGAGCCACATGCTCGAGGGACTTGAACCTCAGCACAGAAATAAATAGAACTTGCTGGAGGGACAGGTTCATAACCCAGAGGCTCCCTTCGCTCTGGAATAGAATTCCAGTTCATGTGAGGTAGAGCACCTCACTGAATCTCTTCAAGAAGAATCTCGATAGGTGGATGGGGGATCGTAGGTTTGTCCCAGGGATTACTCCCGTGTTACTGTTAGACAGAGGCACAGTAAACTAAACCTTAAAGGGCACAGTATACTCAAATCAAGGGGTGGTGTAAGCCATACAGAATCGGGCTAGGCTTATAATTGCCCCAGGGCAGATAGCCTAGTTTGAACCTATATCCATTTTTGTAGATAGTGTTAAAATTACTCAGAGTCACTAATTTAGTCTTTGTTGTCACCCAGTGAGTAGTTTCTTCAAAACTAAATTCATGAGCAACTGGAAGGCAGGTTATGTATAGTATTTCAGCGCATCACCTTTAATGTGAATCCATATAAATTCCCTTTCCAGGTAGTAAGCATCTTGATTGGTCAATAGGAAACAGGTCAAATCTACACAGAAAAGAACTGGAACCCTATTCACATCCTTATGTTTGAGATGAAATATCCTGGGGAAGAGACTTAAATTAGCTATGCAAAATGTGATTTTTTTTTTAGTTCTCCCTGCATTTAAATGAAATATTTGTTGTCCCTTTAAACTAATGCAGACTATGAAGATTGGGGGCACAGATGGGTTTTGAATCCCACCACTGCCAACCAGTATGGTATTAAAGGACCAAGCTGGCACCAGACTTGCAGTTTCTTGAATCAAAACACTGGTTCCCAGCAAGTTAAAGTAAAAGAAAGTGCATTCAAGTCTGATTTAATAGTCAATTCACAAAATGCCAACAGGACCCAGCGCATAAAGTGAATATGCACTGGTAAACCTGTGTATGGGCTTTCAGACTACACTGCATATAGGACTCTTGCAGAGCTGAGTGTTTCCTGTAGCTCCCAAGGTCTCTGTATTGCCACTTTCTCAGTGAATCACAGTGTCTTCCACTGCCTCTTGCCAATGGTAATTGCCTTTCAAACAAGCTGTTATTTTTATACACATGCACACATGCAAAGATTCCTAGAGAAGTCTGGCAGAATTTCTTCCTGGCATAGTAGCACTGCCATCACTCTGGATATGGCCGGAGACCACCAGCTACCTGCTGCTCTTTTTGTAGTCAATCATAAATGTACAAATTAATATTTTTCACTAGAAGTAGGTTCCCATGATCTAGCTAAAGATAGGAGCCACAGCTTGTTAACCTACAGTGGTAAATAATGATAATCCTCTTCTCAGATAATAAGTCACAGTAATACATATACAATAAAGATCAAATGTAGGAGATAAAGGAAATAAATAAAGTTTACTTAATAGAGAAAATAGTACAGTTACCGATTAAATATATATAGAGCAATATCAAAATAACAGTTATTTCACAGAGTATGTAAAGAAAAATCTGAACTATAACTAAATATCTTAGTTGTATCTTAATAAAGAGTTACTGAATCTAATTAGTTAGACAAATGAAAAATATACAAGCAGAGCCAAACCTTTTAAAGATATTCACCAAGGTCTTCCATGCTATGACAAGCCAGAGCAGGACAATACTAAGACCCATCTCAAACATCTACATACACTTCAAGTCATCAGTTCTCTTCTTTTGTGGCAGCCTAGAGGCAATTAGATTCTCATTTCATTTCTGCTGACAAAACATTACATTAGACTTTAGATTAAAAACATATTCCACTTTATGCCCCCACAAGCAATGAAATGATTCCTCATGAACAAGGGTAATTATATCAACCCTTTTCTACATCTTGAAACAATAGAAATTACCAGTACATAGGATCTTGTATACATCTCTTAATTGTATGTCTACCAATATCTGCATCCCCTCACAATTCTGGAGAACTGTTCACTTTGAACTACAATTTGCTTACATTATGTGACTTTCTAGCTTCTTGAAACACTAATTTACATTTTAAGTATATGTTTTGTGTTTCTCTTTTCTTTCTTTTGACTTGTATTGGGTCTTGCAGTACTGAAAGGGAGTTGTAACTCAGGAGTTCATCTTGGCTCTTACTTTTGTACTGAGTTTGGTGCTTGACCTTACAGCTTTAATTGTATGTGAGCTGTCATTCTCAGTTGGAGTTTTATTTGGGGCCTTCTGAGCTCCCTAATCACCAATCCAGTAAATAAATAAAAACACACTTGCATGATTGTGTTTTGTGCTGAAAATTCTCCCCTTATTTATCTTATTTGCACTTTCAGTAGTAAATACATTAAAAGGGCACAGTTGTCTGCCATTGTGCTTGATACTTCATGGATAATTTGCCTTTTATGTCAGGGTACATCACTGCTAAGGTTGAAAAGGAATGTATAACTCACTATATTGTATTAAAAATAAGTCACTGTGATTATTACTTGATCCACAGATTTGTAAATGGGTAGAACAAATCTTTGCTGCCTAACTCTAGAACATCTTTAAGCTTGCTTACTATTAAATATTCAACATATTAAAAGCTGTAGGAAGGGCCATAAGATGAAACATTTGTCTTAAGGAAAGAGTGCACATCATACTGGCAGTGTTATGTTTTTGCTGCTACATTTATGAATTTGTGCTTTCATCCTACTTTGTTTCCTCTGACTTAATTCTTGCATTGTAAATTTTGGGTTCCTGTTTTGAAAACTTTCTTAGCATTTGACATATGTCATGGTACCTTCTTCCTTGCTGAGACATTGGTTATAGAGATACTTGTCTGTTGCATCTATTGATATTCTTTTGTTGCCATCTGTTGCATTCAATGGAATAATCCTCCTCCCTTCTTTCTCAGTCCTCATCTATCTAAATCCTGCTTCAGTTTTGCGGGAGCAGACCTTAACAGGAGTTTGCTACTTGTTGGCAGATAGAAAAAGCATACTGTTTATTCTTGTAACTGTGCCATCTGTTACCCTCTAGAGGGCTGATAGACTGCAGGCAAAAGACAGACATTTGTAAGTGATACTGGGGCAGGTTCACTGCAGTGGTTATGGAGCAACAGCTTTCAGGAAAGCCTTCAGGAGGATGCAGATGCTTTTCCATCTGTAGGCATGTCTCAGATGGCCTATGTTCAGGCAGAGCTGGCCAAAATCCAGGGGTAGGCTGTCTTACCCAGGTACCTGTAAAGTTACCATTGGTAGTGCTGAAAGTGCTATAAAAGACTGTCTGGAACACACCAGGTTCTAGGAGGCTGAGAGAAGTGCAAGAGAAATGCAGCAATTTAAATGTACTTATCTACAATTTTTATAATGTCTTGGAACAGTTGTACCCTCCTAAGACCAAGGAGGGTAGTGAGACTCTTCGTTGTGGAGTACCACAGTATGGTGGTAGCAGCCCATGAAGGGAAGAGCAGTGTCTTTTATAGGAGAGTTCTTTAATTGGTTGGTAGAGCTATGTAAAGGAAGTGGTAGGGGGAAATGTGCATGCTGGGGGCCATTATGAAAGCTCTGAGTGAATTCTGAGAACTGGAAGACAGGCTGCAAAAGGTAGGAAGCTGGAAATCATTCTCCATTAGGGACAAATAATCTGGCTAAGAAAGGTGTACTAGCAGTATAGAATGATGTTTGAAGATATGGAGAAGGGCCTTAGTTGAATAGCATGCAATACGGCATTGTCAGAAGTGCTGTCCAGTGTACAGTGTAGGTAATGGTAGGGTGCTTTATATCATGTGCTTCAAGAAATTGTTGAGCAACTTGTGCAGAACTCGTGTCTTTAACTTCACTGGGGCTGGTAATCCAAATAGATGCAGGCCTGCATTGCTGTGATGATTTGCATGTGTGCAGTGTCAATAGTGCAGCAGTTTGCACACTCACCTTTGGTACAGCAGGCTGTGGATTCCATTCCCAAACAAGGTGGATGGATTGCTGGCATTGCCGTGCAACATAATGGGGAGGGGCACTCCTGAGTGTGTTGCCATGTGGATGAGACTTTAAACCAAGGCCCATCTGCTTCAGTTGGTGGAAGCTCAGATCGATGTAAAAGATCCCAAGACATCTATCAAAAAGAGTAGGGTCCTTTATTTAACACAACGCAAAAAACATTATTTACAGATTTACAAAATGTACATATTTAGAGCACATCTCTCTCTCTCTAATATATATATATATATATATATATATATATAAAATAAAAATCTATTTTTTACTTTTTATCATTTTTCTTATAACTTATTAACAGGGTGGCTGCAGTGGTGTAGCGGTTAGCGTTGCCACCTCACAGCAAGAATTCGCTGGTTCGATCCTCAGCTGGGGTGCCTTCTGTGCAGAGTCTGCATGTCCTCCCTGTGGTCGCGTGGGTTTCCTCTGGGTGCTCCGGTTTCCTCCCACATCCCAAAGTAGGTGGATTAGACACTCTAAATTGGCCCTAGGTGTGTGTGTGCGCGTGTACGTGCCTTCTGTAGAAGCTTGGGCGCTGGGCTGGCAACTCGACACCATAAAACTCAACTGCCAATCATAAACAGACGGGTGATCCGCTGTGGCGACCCCTAACTGGGAAAAGTCGAAAAAAGAAAAAGATAATTTTTCTTATAACGTCCCCGTTGTTGTTCTTCCATAGTTGATCCCCACTCCTTCCAGCACAACAGTAATCTAATTTTTTGCAAATCTGACAAAATCCTTATCCCATTAAACAAAAGTTCACTCAATCTTTCATTCTAAGTAACCCACATTATGTAAAATAAAATTTTATCTACCCTTCTCGTATACTCTTTCTTCTTGTTCTTATAATATCTATATTGATTATGTCATTAATATTCTGAAAAAAAATCTTCACCCATCTTTTTCTGGAGTTTTTCCACTTGTTTACATTTCAAAAAAACATGCCCTGTTGTCGCTTCCTCCCCCAAAAATAAATACACTCTTTCAACTTTCTTTTTACATGGCATATCTCCCTTTATTGGTAACTTGTTTGTTACCAGTCTCCATAGGAAATCCTGACACTGTTATCTTAGTGCACCCCTTTTTCCTTACTTTAATGGTTTTAATAATTTCTTCCGTTTCCCATAGATTTACATAATAATATTGTTTCATCACATTATTATACCATATCCTTCTATCTTCCTCTATATCATCAATTTTTATTTTTCATATTAGTATTTTTTCTTGATAGTTTTTAATTTCTTCATTTACTTATTCTTTTTCTCATTTTTCTTATTCTCATTATCTGCCAGAACTTTTGTACGTATATTTAAACATTCTCACTATTAGTTTCTCATTGTCTTCCTTTACCTACTTTAGTACTCACTACGAGTTTAAAGAAGTGGAATAAACAACTGGATTTAATAACCCCAGTCCACCTTCATCTTCAGTTGTGCACAACACACCTCTTTTCACCGGGTTTAATCATGAACACTGTATGAAAAAAAACTCCAGTTGCATAATTTCCTTTTCATATTTTTCTGGGATCATATAAACATTTGATATAGATGCTGTTTTCCTGTTTATACAAAATTCACCATATAAGCCTTTTTTCTTGAATGTTAATATATGTCTTCCACATAAGACATATTTTTTTCATTTCTTTTATCAAACCCTCCCTTTGCATCATAACTACATAATTTTCCCAAATTTTATTCCTAGCAAAGGCACTTCATTCATTGAAAAATATACATCCCTAATTTTCACCACATCACTCAAACTCTTATCTTTATTCAAGGTCATTCCCATTTCCCTTAAACATCCATTTAGGTGAACCAAAATCTCACTCATCCATATTTTGTTCTTAGCAACTACCACTGTATCATCTGCATAAGCCAAAACAAATGGAATCACCACCTCCTTTTGCATCTCATATCTGGCATCATTCATTTTATAAGCTACTTCACTTAGTATCACATTCATTACCAATGCAAACAATATTGCGCTCATGAGACATCCTTGTCTTATACCAAACTTTGTGCATATTTCTTTACACAGACACCCATTCACTAACACTCTCACACTTATTATTATATACTGGCATGGATTTATATGAGTTTATCGAATTACCATATCGTCGAACCCTGGAACATCGAGACAAGAACACCGAAATGTAAAATCATTGCAAAACCCAAGTATCGCAATCCGTCAAACAGAAGACAGGCAGAGGCAGTATGGCAGTGATTGTGTGTTACTAAGGTGTCTTCTGTTCGAGGATGTGGATTGTGATACTTGGTTTTGCAATGATTTTACATTTCATTGTTCTCGTCTTGACATACCAGGGCTTGATGATACAGTAATTCGATAAACCTCATATAAACTCACTGATATACAAACTCTCCCAATTCTATTACTTATTCCATACTTCTCCATAGCATCCCACAGGGCATCCTGGCTTTTTGTGTCAAATGCCTTAGTATCACCTAGCATAAGTTTCACATCTTCCCTTTTTCTTATAATGCCATCCACAATTTCTCTCACAACCAATAACAATTCTTGACATCCCTTCCCTTTTTATGCCATATATACTTTCTTTCCTGATCTCACTTATCCTTCCTTCCATTTTCTTTTGTATTATTCTCATAAAAAAGTTATAATCTGTTGTTTATTGTGATGGATCTCTAATTTTTTTATTTCATTCTTCTCATTTTTCTTCCATTTAAATGTTGATATCCCACTACAATAGCCCTTCATAAATAAACCCTTCCTTCAACCATTCATTCAGTACACGAAAAAAAATATATTTGTCAGTCCATTAATTTCTTATACATCTCGTACTGTTTACCATCTGGGTATGATACTGAGTCAACATTTACTTTCCTAAGTACTTCACTAATAGTAATTTCTTTTTCAAAATTTTCCTTAACTTGTTCTGGATTTTTTTTTTTTTTTTTTTACTTTCCATTCTCTTATTTTCCTTCTTTTTACTCTTATGCATATTTTCCAAATGCTGTACTACAATCCTCAGAATTTACTATTGTGTTCTTCTTACCTCTGATTTTATATTTTTCCTTTCCCTCATTATATTAATATCCTTTCTTTATCTATATATCATAATACTTTCTTGTATTATTCTTTAATAGATTTCTTTATCCATATCATAATATTTCTTGTATTATTCTTTAATACATTTCTTTATCCATATCATAATACTTTCTTGTATTATTCTTTAATACATTTCTATACATTTTCCCATACTTCACTTTCTCTTCTTGCCATTGGAAAAAAAAAAACAATGTTCTTACTTCTTTTTGAACCCAATCCACCATTCAGGGCAGTTTTTATAAAAGTACGTCATGGTTATATGATCCTTCCATAACTGCAGTACTTCCCACTCTCCAATTATATCCCATAATTTCTCATTTATTCTTTTTATTCCATTTCCTGTTTTAATATATGCTTGCTTCCATTACCTTCATCCATATAGCTAAATGGTCTGAAAAGCCTGTTACAATTGTATCACCTTCTGCTACACGCAAGCCTTCCTGTACTACAAAACAATCAGTTTCCTATCCAAATGCATCCCTTCTTTAAATCCATTTACTTTTGTTTCACACAGCTAATGTACCACTTTTATCACTTAATGTATTTTTAATATCTTTCCATTTCTTTTTACATTTTCCCATTAGATCACAATTAATATCATCTGCGCTTATACCTTTTATGTTAACCACCATAGTCTAATATCTGATGAAACAAATTCTCTCTTTCCTTGCTAGCTATATATGCATATAATGCTATAATTCTCTAAACATGTTCTCTCCATTTCATGTCCACAGCAGTTAACTTTCCATCCTTACCAACATTACATCTAGTATTTTCACTGATGTTCATCGTGCATACAGCTGCAGTCATTACAGATGGGTTTTTCTGCCGTCAGGTGGGTCCTCGGTCGGCCAAATTCCAAAGTCTAGGTCCGGCGTTGGTTGTCGTCGCTTCTTCCCTGACGTCAGCGCGGCAGGGGTATAAAAGAGTCAGCCAACGCCATTTTCTTCAGTCTTTCTTGCCGCGCGGTGCCCGAAGCAGAAGCAGTTCGCAAGTGCCGGTCGGCCAGCTCCTGAGATTTATGAAAGTATTTCAGCCGACGTCTTCTTTAAAGCTAAGTACCCCATTGGGGAAACTTTTCTTGCTCAGACTGATGTCAGACAAAGTTAATAATTCTTGTGGGAAGCATATACCGCATAAGGATTTCTACTCTTTCTGTATACCTTGCTTAGGCCCAGACCACGATGTCTCGGCCTGCCATTTTTGTGCTAGGTTCAACAAACGCACTATTAAGCGTCGGGCGGAGTTCGCAAATCATTATTTTGGCAAAAAATTTAATTATACCATGTCGTCGGATACACTGACACCAGTTTTAGGCAAAAGACGCAAAGATAAGGACCGTCATCCGACGTCCGCACTGAGTACGGAGACCACGCTTAGGCCGACTACCGGTACTCCGGTTCTCAACGAGGCGCCTACGCAGCCCCTGAATACCGATGAAACTATTTTACCGGTGACTTCAGTACCCGAGGTCGCAGGCTCCGCGGTCTCCATTCCTACTGCTGATACCGATGCCACTCTTGGTGGGGAAACTCAAGATTTAGTTAGGCCTACCATGTCTGAAGGCGTCTTCAGGCCTTCCACTTTCTCTATCAAATCCTTCACTAAATCTAAAGCAGCCATGAAAACTAAAAAACAGGGTCCTCAGACCTCATCTCTAGGCCCCATGCCTAAAAAGCAGATGCTAAAAATGGCTGAGGATTTGATAACACTCATCAGGGGTTCTCAACCCCCCTCTGACAAAAGACCTAGATTGGGGGAAGACTACCCTTCCTCAGACCAGGCTTCTATTACCTCAGAACATTCTGAGGACCAGGATTTTGCCTATTCCCCTTTCGAAGACTCTGATGTTGAGGAGTCTATTCCCTCGGTCTCCCCCCTGAGGATTATTCTTTTGGGGAAACCCTGCATACTTTGAGGGAACACTTTCAGTGGGAAGGCCAATATTACTCAGATTCCAAGAAAAGGCTCAGGGAATTTCTACTGCTCCCCCAGCATAGGCCCCTGGCTATCCCTCCTGTTTTAGATATTTTGGATGATGTCTACACTGAAGCCAGCCTTAATCCAGATTCTTTACCTCCAGCCCCTGTTAAACCAGACAGGTATTACCGGGTCCCTGATTCTCACCAGTTCCTTTATAAAAGCCATACTGCTGACCCAGAAACTATTTCTCAGGGTCCCAAGGGAATAAAGGCCTCTACTGCAAAAAAACCTTTACCTTCAGAGAGAGATTCCAGAGCATTAGAAAGGTGGGGGAAAAGGTGTATACATCTGCCAGTTTAACCATGAGGGCATTAAACTGTCAATTCCATATGTTAAAGTACCAACAGTTTTTGTTATCTCAGTTGAAAAGCAAAATGACACAAACAGAACAACCAGCTTTGAAAGAGTTGCAGGATTTGTTGCATGGTGCAGAGCAAGTGGGTAAACATACCTTGCAGTGTGGTTTTGATGCTTTAGAGGCCTCATGTAGAGCTGCTGTCATGGGGTCTGTTATACGTAGACATGCTTGGCTCAAAGAGCAAACCTTACCAA
This sequence comes from Protopterus annectens, assembly GCF_019279795.1. NCBI lineage: Eukaryota > Metazoa > Chordata > Ceratodontiformes > Protopteridae > Protopterus > Protopterus annectens. Next base: position 678,587,153 of record NC_056747.1, on the reverse strand, counting down.
ATCCTGTCAAAGCAAAGTTATTAGATGCACCACTTCAAAAAGATGTATTGTTTGGTGTTAAAGCTGAGGAGGTACTAAAGAAAATGGAGGAAAAGGCAAAATCTATGCAAACAGTGAAAGATTTTCTGCAGGTACAACCTCCACGTTTCAGCAGAAACTGGCCTTCAAAAAATTGGTCCTTTCCAGCCACGGACAGACCTCAAAGGGGCAGATACAGACACCCAAGGGGTAGAGGACAACCTCAAGGATCTTACCGAGCAAGACAGTGGCAAGTACCAACCCCAAGAGGTGGAGAAGATAGATCACAGTCATTTAGAAAACAGACACAATGACTTCCCCCTATGCCTGCCAAGCAAAGCTTTAATGGCAGCACCGTTGGGCAGAAAACTGGCATTATTTTAAAAAAACTGGCATATTGTTACAAAAGACAAATGAATTCTGGACATTATAGACAGAGGCTACAGGTTCCACTTTCACACTCTACCAAAAATGAGAAGCATGCCAAACCTGCCACAAAATCAAAGGGCAGAGGCGCAAAGACAAATTTCCGCTCTCATGGATATGAAAGCGATTCAAGAGGTACCTGCAAAAGAACAAGGTCAAGGTTTTTATTCCAGACTATTCCTGGTACCAGGGAAAGACAAAGATTGGAGACCTATCTTAGACCTATCCATCCTAAACACATATCTACAGGTGCCAAAATTCAAGATGCTCACATTACAGCAGCTTCTTCCCATGCTGGGCAAGGAGTCTTGGCTGGTAACATTGGACCTCAAGGAGGCATACTTGCATGTCCCTATCAGACAAGATTGCAGAAGATACCTCAGATTTCTTGCAGGTTCAACCCATTACCAATTCTCTGCATTGCCCTTTGGCTTATTTTCTGCACCCAGAGTGTTTACGAAATGCCTGGCATCAGTAATTGCCTTCTGCAGACTACAAGGAATACAAATATACCCATATCTGGACGACTGCCTGATCCAAGCGGACAGCAAGGACATTCTACTGCAGCATCTGGCGTTTGTAATAAAACTGTTAAACTACCTGGGATACACAGTGAACAAAAAGAAATCAAGACTAATACCTTCTCAACAGATAATTTTCCTGGGTGCCACCTTAAATACAACCACCCAGATGGCCTACCTCACGCCAGACAAACAAGGGCAACTGTCTCAGTACTTCAGCAAAATGGCAACTTTCACCAGATTAACTGCAAGGAAAGTCCTGCAGGCTCTGGGATTCATGGCATCTTGCATCCTACTAATCCCATGTGCAAAGCTGCATATGAGGAAACTACAATGGTACCTAAAAAAACTTATGGTCACAACACAGCCACAGCTTGGAAACAATTATACCACTCATTCCATGCCTTCAAAAGGAATTTTTGTGGTGGGCTCAAGCATGCCAAAGAAACACAGGTCTCCCTTTCTGTGTACCTCAAGCAACTCAAATCATCACAACGGACGCCTCAGACTATGCCTGGGGAGCACACATGGAAGATCAGTGCATTCAGGGAAAATGGTCCCAAAAAGAGAGGCACCTACACATCAACCAGAAGGAGATGCTAATCGTACAAAATGCTCTTATGACCTTCAAAGACCTACTGCATCCAGGCCAGCTATTGATAAGGACAGACAACACCACAGTCATGTGGTACATAAATAAACAAGGGAGAACTCATTCCTGTCCCCTGTGCAGGCAAGCCATGACCCTATAGAACACAGCACTGGAATTGCAAATTCAACTACAGACACGATTCCTGCCAGGAAAGGAAAACACTCTGGCAGACAACCCAAGCAGAAATATGACAGATCCACATGAATGGAAGTTGCATCCTCAAGTTTTCTCAAAGATCACTCTGGCATGGGGACAGCCAGACATAGATCTATTTGCTACCCACAGAAATTACCAGTTGGAAAAATTTTGTTCAAGGACCTATCATCCACAGGCCTGGAAAGTGGACGCACTCTCTTTCAATTGGACAACATTGACAGTTTATGCCTTCCCGCCTCTCCCTCTACTGCCCAAAGTTCTGTTAAAAGCTAGAGCAGAGAGGCCACAAATGATTCTAATTGCTCCAGACTGGCCACGACAACACTGGTATCCACTCCTAAAGAGCCTGACACATTCCCCACCATGGATTCTACCTCTAGTACCTCTTCTGTTGTCCCAGCACAACTACAAAACCCTTCACAGCCAGCTCAAAACCCTAAATCTAGCTGCATGGAGAATACCTTAACTTCCCAACAGACTCTCCTCTCCAAGGAGGTGCAGGATGTCATTTTGGAGGCCAGAAGACCTTCTACTAGAAAAGCCTACTCCGCCAAATGGAAATGATTTTGTTCCTGGAATCAAGAAAAGGGCCAGAATCCTTGGGTAATTAAATATACCTCAAATTTTACAGTACCTAGCTGAGATGTTGAACAGTGGCCTTTCCTTCTCCTCCATCAAGATCCACGCTTCAGCCATTTCTGCACAATACAACACAGACCCTCCCTTATTCTCACATCTTCTATTAAGGCAGTTCCTCAGAGGGGCAAAAAATATAAAACCCCCAAGGAAACCACCAGTTCCAGCGTGGGACCTAAACTTCGTATTGGAAAAGCTGACCCTGCCTCCCTTTGAGCCGGCTTCTTCAGCAGAGCTACAATACTTAGCCAGTAGGAAGGCTGTTTTCCATGATATCACCTCAGCACGTAGGGTTTCGGATCTGCAGGCCCTCATGGCTGTGCAACCATTCATCATTTTCCATCAGGACAGAGTTTCCTTACGAACCAAATCTACCTTCATGCCAAAGGTAGTATCCAATGTAGCTTTGAATCAGACTATCCACTTACCTACCTTTTATCCAAATCCACAGAACAAAGGGGAGAGACTGCTACATTCCTTGGACATTCATAGACAACTTCGTTATTACTTGGACAGAACAAAGCCATTCAGGAAATCTGAGCAACTCTTTGTGTCCTATGCTACAGGTGCTCAAGGAAAGGCTATTTCCAAACAGACAATTTCAAAATGGATAGCCCACTGCATACGCTTTTATTATTCATTTCGTGGAAAATCTGTGTCTGCATACATCAGATCCCACTCCACCAGGGCCACAGCTACCTCTGCAGCTTTCCTCAGGGGGGGTCCCTACCAAGGACATTTTGGAAGCAGCTACTTGGAGCTCAGTCCACACTTTCTCCAAGCACTACCACCTTCCACTATACTCAAAATCTAGAGCGGGCTTTGCCACAGCAGTCCTGTAGGGCATCCTCGCTCCTCCTAGTTCCACTTAGTGCCTACCACCCTTACTTAGCTTTGGGATTCTACCCATCTGTAATGACTGCAGCTGTATGCACGATGAACATAGTACAGTTTTGTACCTACCATAAATGTAGATGTTCGAGTGCTCATACAGCTGCAGTCCAGGTTACCCCCCTCCGTCCCCTCTTAGGACAGGCCTTATGACAATCACCTCTATCATACAAGCTATTTGGGGTATTTTTTTATGGTGTATTTGCTTGCAACTACTGTTTTTTGATTTATCTATATTGCATGTTTGCATAACATTATGTTTTTCCCCCCTTCTGGGGGCACCTGACATCTGGGGCAAGAAAAACTGAAGAAAATGGCGTCTGCTGCCTCTTTTATACCCCTGCCGTGCTGATGTCAGGGAAGAAGCGATGACAACAGACGCCGGACCTAGACTTTGGAATTTGGCCGACCGAGGACCTGCCTGACGGCAGGAAAACCCATCTGTAATGACTGCAGCTGTATGAGCACTCGAACATCTACATTTATGGTAGGTACAAAACTGTACTTTTTGTTACACAACACAGCCACTCTAGAATAACATGTACTTCCTAAGTTCTATACTGTATTTCCACCCCACAATTTGTTTTGTTTACATTCTCTTCACTTGTCAGGAATCTTACATCTTCTAGCAGAATAATATCCACATCACATTTAGCACACTGTTCTGGTATCCCTATCTTTCTTACAGTGTTAATAATACTGCTCACATTTACTGAAAGTGCTCTAAAATTATTTCTCTTCCTTCTCTTTAAGTTGGGGGAAATATTTTTAAATTTTCGTTTTCTAATTTTTGCTCTTTCCCCAATTGAATAGCTCTTGCTCTGTCCTTGCTACACTGGCTAGAACTTAAAAAAATGTATTAGTATCCTACATGCACTCTATTGCCTCTTTTTTCCCATCCATATTTTCTTCTTCTACACCTTCTTATTCCCTTAGTTCACCCTCTCCCCCAGCGTCTTGTTGTCCTTTCTCATGTACGTTTTCTTCCCTTTCCCCTTCTTCTTCATTATTTACTGTTTGCTCTTGAAAACTCATCCAAATGTGTCCTTTTTTAATACAACTGGCATTCAGGCACACACTTTCTTGCAGTATGTCCTTTCTCCCCACACTAGTTACATTGTACATTGTCAAACTCATTAATTAAATGAGAAAAGTCCCAACAAATGAAAGATGATTTAGGCTGGCAAGCCTATCTTAATGTCCCTCTATGACCAGCTACAAAAGTAACACTTGTCAAGTGTTTCACCATGTTGTTTTCACATTTCAGTTTTTATAACCTTCACCCTCCATTCCATAAGTTTCTCTAATCTCTAACTTTCAGAATGTTATCATCAGTTTTGCACATACTGTGCGTGCATTTTCTTTTAACATCGTTGTCTTCTAGTTCATCAGTTGTAAACTGTGAAAGTAACATTTTTGTAACATTTAAGTTACTACCAGAAAACAAATAATTGTTCCACAGATAAATGTCCTTCTTTTTGTTGCATAGTTCCAGAGATTTTATCATCGTTCCATCAATTTCAGATGTTAAGTCACAAAAAGTCTTTGTCCCAATATGTACAAATGACTGAATTTCTTGAGTTTAAAACCCAGAACAATTATCAAATTGTCCCATACATAATAATATCTGTCTATTACAGTGTCATTTTTTTGTTCTTATTCTCACAGGTGGTCATCTCTTCCTTTTAAAAAAACATTTTTACTAAGTTTGTTGTTGCTCTCCTTTCTTGCCTCCTGTCACTGCTGCATATGCTTTAGGGTTTCCATTATCTGCTGCTAGAAAACTAGACCCCTTCTTGGTTTTTTGCTGCTTTCCTCTTTAACGTTCTGTCGTTGCTGTAGAAGATTTTACTGCTGCATTCTGTGCTGCCACTTCACCTGATTCCTTTTCCACATCCTATGCACTTCCAAAAGTGTTATCAGCCATTTCACCCCATGAAACAGCAGAACTATCACCTGGGTCATCTTGCTCAATTATTTTTAACAGAACAATCTACAAGCCCTCCTGAGTCCGGTTCTGTTTTCTCCACCACTTCCACATACTTGTGCACTTCTTTCTCCAAGGAGACAGCTAAACACTGCTGATTTGTAACATTCACCACACAGGAATCTTTGTTTACATTCTGAAGCTTCACACACTGAACAATTTTTCTCCAAATTCTCACTGTCCACTCACAAACTCTCCTCCTCCATGCTGCTGGTTCCCTTAGGCCACTTCCTTGCTGCTGTAAAAGCCATCTGGCACCATCTAGCAGAACCAAAGAGTGGGGGAAGTTCCCCAATGCCCTGGCCAAATTTTCCGTAGTAGCATAAATACCAAGCCAAGTCTCACATGAAAAGAGGCCACTAGCCTAGTGGGACTAACCTGGTCAACAAACGAAAAAATAAATTGTCTGCAAAGCAACAAGGAGGGCTGAATGACTACAAGGTTGTACATTAAGAAGTATAATCTTTAGAAAATGAGGCATTCTTATCTGTCTTCTTGGGCTTTTCTTAAGATTTCCTCAAGAGTCCTGTTTGCAGTTGTAGAGACATCATAACTGTAACGTCATGAAAGTGAAAGACAGTCCATCATCTTGGTACTGTATGGATAATGTACATATTTCTGTCACTTGTGTCCACCAGTTGTGTCTTTACCTGCTGTGTGTTACTCTCAGGCTCACCACTGTTCCTGTAAGTGGTACAGTACTGTTTCAGTAGTGTGACTGCAGTTATTCAGATTCGGTCACTAGCCAGGCTTTGTTTGCTAGCTGAGGTTAGCCATCTAGCTAAATTTATCAGTCACTCAGTTCACATATTCCATGTTGTAAGTTTCTAGGAATCCTGGTAGTTGGCCAAACTGCCTTTCTTTGTGGAATTCATTTGGGGGGTGCAGAATTTTGACTATGTGAATACATAGACCTGTGAGCTAGGAAACTAGTGTAACTTGCATCGTGTTGAATAGTGATTGAAAGAGTTTAATTAGTATAGTCTCAAAGAAGGAAGGGAAGCAAAAGTGGAAACATGATGGATTCCATTGAGGCAGGGTACAGTCTTTCATAAAGCAATCATGTGAATGAGAAGACACAATGAAGTTGGTAGGGTAATGTGAGGAAGTGTAATTTCATAGCAGGGGTAGAGGTTTGGTGAGTGATAGTCGTAGCCTTTCTGATGTAGGGCTAAAATTAATGACCAAGTTCAAGAGTCATGAGATGGGCAGAATTCATCCTGAAAATGAGATGGAGGATTAAAATATTAACAAAGTACAGCCTACAGATTATGCAGTAATGGCAAGATTAGGTGGACCATGTGTTTATCTACCATCAAAATCTAACGTTTGTTATGGATCATTAACTATTGTGGCAGTAAGCAAGAGCTTGTAGGACTGTTGGAGCTTAAGTTATATTTATTGTATTTCAAAATTCACCTTAGTTTGTTCAGCACTACTGATTTACTTTTCATTTTTGAAGCAGGTATGTATCATATTCTAAATGATTATCTTGTAGTAAAGAGAGATGTCTCTGTATTTATCTTCTGAGGTATATGGCTAGTCTTCGGGACACTGTAATTTTCATGGTTTTTTTTTAGCTGACACTAAATACTGCAGGTCACACTCTAATGCATGTAAAACAAAGCTAAATCTGTCAAATATATTGATTTCTTGTTTTGCAGATCAGGCCATCCAGCTACTTTTGAGATGTCTACAGAAAAGTGTGGGGTTCTTGTCAGCAACCCACAAAGTTATAGGAGAGATTCATGACAAGCTGGCGCAGGCATATGCAAACATAGGTAAATATGTGGATTTTGTGCTTTCAAGCTGATAAACCTCCTGGTTTAAACAACAGATTTTCCCTGAAACCCTTCCTTAAAGCACGACCATTAAAGCATTGAATTCCTCTTTTAATATTTTATCATATATATTTCAATAGTCCATCTTTTATTATTTTTTACTATTGTATTCATTACCATTTTTAAGTACATCTTGTTCATTTAGTCTGTTTTTATTCAATTTTTTTAAAGATCTATATATTCTACAGATGTATTTTATCACATGGCTTTTAGCTATGATGCACATTTTATCTGATTTTTGATTGGATGTTTTAGTGTTTAAAAATGTAACTGTTATTCTATCTTTGTTGGTCTGATGAAGCAGATGTTATTCCGAGAATGCACTTACCTTACTACAATAAAGGACATATTGATTTTCACTGCTTTGTGGATCCAGATTATTTTTCTTATTCTTGTATTCTCTGGATGTTCATCGTGTTACACTGCTGCAATTATTATACTTGGGTTATCCTGCCGTCAGGCGGTCCCGTAGTCGGCCAGAGTTCCGAAGTCTTGGTCTGGCGTCGGTTGCTGTCACTTCTTCCCTGACTTCAGTGCACCAGGGGTATATAAGATGCATCAGACGCCATTTTCTTCAGTCTTTCTTGCCACGCGGTGCCCAAAGCAGAAGCAGTTCGCAAGTGCCGGTCGGCTGACTCCTGAGATTTTCGAAGTCGAATTTCAGATCCGAAGTCTTCAATAAAGCTAGTTGGGGAAACTTTTTTCTTGCCTCAGACCGATGTCAGAAAACGTTAATAATTGTATTTCTTGTGGGAAGCAAATACCTCATAAGGACTTCCACTCTTACTGTATTCCATGCCTAGACCCTGATCACGACATCACTAGTTGTCGGTTTTGTGCTAGATTTAACAAACGCACTATAAAAAGACGTTTTGATTTTGCTTTACACTACTTTGGCCGAAGATTCAATTATACTATGCCATCGGATCAACCGGCGACCGCAAATCCAAAAAAACACAAAGACAAGGATAAAGACAGGCATCAGAGGTCCAAAACCGACGACAAAACCTCTTCTAGGCCAGTCGCCAGTTCTCAGTGAGGTGCTTTCGCAGCCCTTGACACCCGCTACCTCAGAGCCACAGGCCACCTCCGACTCCCACGTGGAGACAACTAGGCCTCTGGAAACTCAAGGTATTGGGCCTACGGAAACGAATCCTTCAGATGGGTCCTGAGCCGCTGAGCAGGCATCGGCTTCTGAGGGTGTTTTCAGACCTTCACAACTTACCATTAAAGCAACAGCCAAGACAAAAGTACCATTAAAGACAAAGAAGCAAGTACAGCATTCTCCTGGACAGTCCTCCATGCCTAAGAAACAGATGCTTAAAATGGCCGAAGACCTCATTACTCTAATCAGGGGTTCCCATCCCCCTCCTGAGAAAAGGCCTAGGCAGGATACTGACTATGATTCCTCTGATCAGGTTTCCATTTCCTCTGATTCCTCTTCAGACCAGGGATACTTTCTACCCCCTATGAGGACTCTGATGCTGAAGAATCTATCCCTTCAGCCTCTCCTCCTGAGGTTTATTCTTTTGGGGAAACTTTACATACCATGAGGGAGCATTTCCATTGGGAAAGTCAGGATTACTCAGAATCCAAGAAAAGGCTCAGGGATTTCCTTTTATTGCCTCAGCACAGGCCCCTGGCTATTCCGCCTGTGCTAGATATTGTGGATGATGTGTTCTCTGAATCCAGCTTATCTCCTGATTCTTTGCTCCCTGCACCAGCTAAGCCAGATAGGTATTATAGAGTCCCTGACTCTCACATGTTTCTTTATAAAAACCCTTCTGCTGATCCAGAAACTATTTCCCAGGGTCCAAAAGGGGTTAAGGCTGCCATTGCAAAAAATCCAGTACCCTCTGACAGAGATTCGAGAGCTTTGGATAGATGGGGGAGGAAAGTTTACACTTCTGCAACTTTAGCAATAAGGGCCTTAAATTGCCAGTTTCACATGCTTAAGTACCAACAATATTTAATGGCTCAGTTAAAACAGAAAATGCTTGCAAGCTCAGAAGCTCCTGACTGTAAAGAAATGCAGGATTTATTGCATGCAGTTGAACAGGTCGGAAAACATACTCTGCAATGTGGTTTTGATTCTTTAGAGGCCACTTGTAGAGCCGCAGTTACAGGTTCTGTGATTCGAAGACATGCTTGGTTAATAGAACAGAGTTTACCTGATCATGTTAAGGCAAAATTATTGGATGCTCCTTTACAGCATGATACCTTGTTTGGTGTTAAGGCAGAAGAGGTGTTAAAGAAAATGGAGGGTAAAGCTAAATCTATGCAAACAGTCAAGGATTTCTTACAGGTACAGCCACCTCGATTTAGCAGAAATTGGCCAACAAAGAATTGGTCCTTTCCAGTGTCAGACAGGCCACAGAGAGGCAGATACAGACGCCCAAGAGGCAGATCTCAACCCCAAGGCTCTAACAGACGACAGTGGGGCACCTCAACCCCAAAAGGAGGTGAGGACAAGTCTCAACCTTACAGGAAACAGTCCCAATGACTTCCCCCTTCGTACGCCAAGCACTTCCCTTTTGGCAGCCCCTTTAGGGGGAAAACTAGCACTTTTTTCTCAAAACTGGCAAACAATCACCAAAGACAAATGGGTTCTGAATATTGTGTCTCAAAGTTACAGGTTCCACTTTCATACTTTACCAAGGCTAAAAGGAATGCCAGACCTGCCACAAAATCAATGGGCAGAGGCACAAAAACAAATTTCAGCCCTCATGGACATGAGAGCCATTCAAAAAGTACCACAACAGGAACAAGGGCAAGGATTTTACTCAAGACTCTTCCTGTTCCCCAGAAAGGACAAGGCCTGGAGGCCCATACTAGACCTTTCAATTCTAAATACTTACCTGGATATTCCGAAATTCAAAATGTTGACATTACAGCAGCTTCTACCCATGCTGGGCAAGAAGGCTTAGCTTGTTACTCTGGACCTCAAAGAGGCATACCTGCATGTCCCTATCAGACAAAATTGCAGAAGATACCTCAGATTCAAAGTTGGTACAATGCACTACCAATTCTCTGCACTGCCATTTGGCTGATCTACTGCGCCCAGGGTCTTTACAAAGTGCGTGGCAGCAGTAATTGCATTTTGCAGACAAAGGAATTCAAATATATCCATACCTGGATGACTGCCTCATTCAAGCAGAGACAAAGGACATCCTTCTACAGCATCTGGCGTTTGTAAAAAGGTTGCTAATTTCTCTAGGGTACACAGTAAATGAAAAGAAGTCAAAACTAGTGCCCTCACAACAGATTATATTCCTGGGTGCTAGCTTAAATACAATGGCCCAGATGGCTTATCTCATGCCAGACAAACAAGTTCAACTAACTTAATATTTTCAATTACTGGCAAAAAAGTCCCATCTCCCTGCAAGAAAAATTCTGCAGGCCCTGGGATTCATGGCATCCTGCATACTACTAATACCGCATGCCCGACTGCACATGAGGAAATTACAGTGGTACCTAAAAAGTGTTTGGACTCAACACTCTCACAGTTTAGAAGCAGTAATACCAATGATTCCCTGCCTACAACAGGAGTTTCGATGGTGGGCACAGGCATGTCACCTAAACAAGGGTCAGCCTTTTACCCTACCCACAGCCAGGCAGACTCTAACAACAGATGCTTCGGATTATGCCTGGGGAGCACACATGGCAGGAAAATGCATTCAGGGCCAGTGGACCACAGACCAGATGCATCTTCACATCAATCAAAAAGAGATGTTGGCTGTTATGCCCTAACAGCTTTCAAGGACCTTCTGCATCCAGGACAATTATTATTAGACAGACAACACCACAGTAATGTGGTACATAAACAAGCAAGGGGGCATTCATTCTTATCCCCTATGCAGGCAAGCCATGACCTTGTTGAACACAGCTCTAACTTATCAAGTTCATCTGCAAGCACAATTCCTGCCAGGAAAGAAAAATACTCTGGTAGACGATCTCAGCAGAAATATCATGGACCCTCACGAATGGAAATTGAATCCACAAAGCTTCAGCATGGTAACGCAAAAATGGGGATGCCCAGACATAGATCTTTTTACCTCCCCACTGAATTGCCAACTACAAAAATTCTGCACAAGGCCTTATCACACACAAGCATGGAAAGTGGATGCTCTCTCCGTCAGCTGGAAAAGCCTAAAAGTTTATGCCTTCCCACCACTGCCTCTCCTCTCAAAGGTACTCCTAAAAGCCAGACAAGAAAAAACACAGATGATCCTGATTGCTCCAGACTGGCCACACCAGCACTGGTACCCAGTCTTAAAGAACTTAGCTCAAGGCCCACCATGGATTTTGCCAAAAATTCCAGACCTTCTGACTCAACAAAACAATCAGATCCTGCACGGTCAGCTCAAAACCCTAAACCTGGCTGCATGGCAGATTCATTAGTCAAACAGGCAACACCTCTCTCTAAAGTTGTTATGGATGTCATTTTGGAGGCCAGGAGGCCTAGCACCAGGAAAGCTTACTCAGCATTTATTCTCTCACCCCTTGCTAAAGCAGTACCTCAGAGGGGCTGAAAACATAAGACCACCCCGGAGAGCACCAACACCAACTTGGGACCTCAATTTCGTTTTGGAAAAACTGACCCTGCCACCTTTTGAGCCAGCCAATACAGCCGATCTAAAATTGTTATCATGGAAAACAGCTGTGCTCCTGGCAGTAACTTCAGCACGAAGAGTCTCAGAGCTACAGGCATTAATGGCAGTGGAACCTTTTATAATTTTTCATCAGGACAGGGTTTCTTTAAGGACAAACCCTACCTTTATGCCAAAGGTGGTATCTAGTGTGGCTCTTAACCAAACCATCCCTTTGCCAACTTTTTATCCAAACCCCCAGAATAAAGGGGAGACACTTCTGCACTCTTTGGACATACACAGGCAGCTACGCTTCTACTTGGACAAAACAAAAGCTTTCAGGAAAACTGAGCAACTGTTTGTAGCATATGCTGCAAGATCACAGGGCAAGGCTATCTCAAAACAGGCTATATCCAAATGGATAGGACACTGTATTCATTACTGCTACACACAGCATGGAAAATCAGTCCCTAATAACATCAGGCCACATTCCACCAGGGCAACAGCCACTTCAACAGCCTTTCTCAGAGGAGTACCTACCAAGGAAATTTGGAGGCTGCAACTTGGAGTTCAGTGCACACCTTTTCCAAGCATTACCACTTGCCTCTTTACTCTAAATCCAGAGCAGGATTTGCCACTGCAGGGCCTCATAGCCAATCCTAACTCTTTGTAGACCAGCCACCCAACCTTAGCTTTGGGATTCTACCCAAGTGTAATGACTGCAGCAGTGTAACACGATGAACATAGTACAGTTTTGTACCTACCATAAATGTAGATGTTCGAGTGTTCACACTGCTGCAGTCCAGGTTACTCTCCCTCTTTCCCCTCTGAACTAGCTGGACTTATCTATACCTTTCTCTCCTATACAACCTTTGAGGTGTATTTGCTTGTAACTGAAGGTATTGTTTTTATTTTCTATGTGTATTTTTTACTAGCAATATGTATTGCCTACCTACTTGGGGGCACCTGACATCTGGGGCAAGAAAAACTGAAGAAAATGGCGTCGGATGCATCTTATATACCCCTGGCGCACTGACGTCAGGGAAGAAGCGACAGTGACCGACGCCGGACCAAGACTTTGGAACTCTGGCCGACAACGGGACCGCCTGATGGCAGGATAACCCAAGTGTAATGACTGCAGCAGTGTGAACACTCAAACATCTACATTTATGGTAGGTACAAAACTGTACTTTTTTGCATCTGATTCCTTATTTGGTTCAAGGACTGTTTTGATTTGGTATAAAGTCTTGAATATCACTGTTCAGCTGATCCTGTTTCCACGTTTTGGTTGTAACTGCTTTTCTCAACAGTATTTTACTGTTTGTTAAAACGGTTTTTATCCATTCCTAAAATGTCACCTGGCTATGCCTGAAAAAGTTATCGCATTACCCCAAGTTTTTTAAAAAAAAAAGCTCTTGTCCATTTCACAGTCTTTGTATGCAAAAAAGCTATGCTGTACATAAATCATTCTGTGTAAGAAAGATTTTTTTTCTGTTTTTAGTTCAGATTTTTTTTTATACATCTTAGATGTCTAGGTCTGTCATTCGTAGGTATGCTTGGTTAAAAGAACAAACTTTACCTGATCATGTTAAAGCAAAGTTATTGGATGCACCCTTACAGCAGCATGTTTTATTTGGTGTGAAAGCAGAAGAAGTTTTAAAGAAAATGGAGGATAAGGCAAAATCTATGCAGACTGTCAAGGATTTTTTACAGGTTCAACCCCCTCATTTCAGCAGAAATTGGCCAACCAAAAACTGGTCCTTTCCAACTTCTGACAGACCACAGAAGGGCAAATACAGATGCCTAAGGGGCAGAGGTCAACCACAAGGCTCTTATAAGCCATGACAATGGGGTGCCACAACCCAGAAAGGAGGAGAAGACAGTTCTCAAACTATCAGAAGACAATCACAATGACTTACCCCTCAGACTGCCAAGCAAATCACTTTTGGCAGCTCCCTTGGGAGGAAAACTTGCACTTTTTGCAGACAATTGGCACATCATCACAAAAGACAAATGGGTCCTAAATATTGCAACTCAAGGATACAGGTTCCACTTTCACACTTTACCAAGGTTAAAAGGAATGCCAAACCTGCCATCAAATCAATGGGCAGAGGCTCAAAAACAAATTACAGCAGTCATGGACATGAGAGCCATTCAACAGGTTCCTACACAGGAGCATGGACAAGGATTTTACTCGAGACTCTTTCTGGTTCCCCGAAAGGGCAAAGCCTGGAGACCCATTCTGGACCTTTCAATTCTAAACACATACCTGGAAGTACCCAAATTCAAGATGCTCACACTACAGCAACTTCTTCCCTCCCGTTGGACCTCAAGGAGGCATACCTGCATGTCCCTATCAGACAAAATTGCAGAAGATACCTCTGATTTATAGCAGGTACAACTCATTACCAATTCTCTGCACTGCTCTTTGGCTTATCTACTGCGCCCAGGGTCTTCACAAAATGCCTAGCACCAGTAATTGCATACTTCAGACAAAGAGGAATCCAAATATATCCATACCTGGACGACTGCCTTATTCAAGCAGACAGCAAGGACATTCTTTTAAAACATCTGGCGTTTGTAAAAAACCTACTAAGTTGCCTAGGGTACACAGTAAATGAAAAGAAGTCAAAACTAGTGCCCTCACAAAACATAATATTCCTGGGTGCCAGCTTAAATACAACTGCCCAGATGGCTTATCTCATGCCAGACAAGCAAGGACAACTGACTCAATACTTCAAAATGATGGCAAAGACCCAACTCCCTGCAAGAAAAATTCTGCAGGCCTTGGGATTCATGGCATCTTGCATACTACTAATACCATATGCCAAACTGCATATGAGGAAATTACAATGGTACCTGAAAAGCGTATGGACTCATCACAGCCACAGCTTGGAAACAGTAATACCACTAATTCCCTGCCTTCAACAGGAGTTTCTATGGTGGGCTCAGGCATGTCACCTCAACAAGGGTCAGCCTTTCACCTTGCCCACAGCCAGGCAAACAATGACAACAGATGCTTCGGATTACGTCTGGGGAGCACACATGGCAGGACAGTGTATTCAGGGCAAATGGTCTGCAGATCAAATGCATCTCCACATCAATCAAACAGAGATGCTAGCTGTACAAAATGCCCTAACAGCTTTCAAGGACCTCCTACATCCAGGACAACTTCTAATAAAGACGGACAGCACCACAGTGAGGTGGTACATTAACAAACAAGAGGGCACACATTCCCACCCCCTGTGCAGGCAAGCAATGACCTTGTGGAACACAGCACTGACCTACCAAGTTCAACTACAAGCACAATTCCTGCCAGGAAAGAAAAATACATTGGCAGACGAACTAAGCAGAAATATCATGGATCCTCACGAGTGGAAACTAGACCCACAAGTGTTCACAATGATAACTCAAAAATGGGGGAGCCCAAACATAGATCTGTTTGCCTACCCCCAAAACTACCAACTGCGAAAGTTTTGCAGAAGGACATACCACACACTAGCTTAGAAAGTGGACACCCTCTCATTCAGTTGGAAAACACAAACAGTGTATGCCTTTCCTCCACTGCCTCTTCTGGCAAAGGTGCTGCTAAAAGCCAGATTAGAGAGGCCACAAATGATACTCATTGCTCCAGACTGGCCACGCCAACACTGGTATCCAATATTAAGGAACATGGCTCAAGGCCCACCATGGATTTTACCTCAAATTCCTCACCTGCTGACTCAGCAAAACAATCAGATTCTACACAGCCAGCTCAAGACTTTAAATCTGGCTGCATGGCAGATTATCTAAACAACCAGTCAACACTTCTCTCTACAGATGTCATTCTGGAGGCCAGGAGACCCAGCACCAGGAAAACCTACTCAGACAAATGGAAAAGATTCTGCGCCTGGAACCAGGCTAAAGATCAAAATCCTCTTGTCCCAAATATTCCTCAGATTCTGCAATATTTAACTGAGATGTTGCACAAAGGCCTTTCCTTTTCATCTATAAAGATCCACGCTTCAGCTATTTCAGCTCATTACAACACAGATCCTCCTATTTTTTTTACATCCATTATTAAGACAGTACCTCAGAGTGGCTAAGAACATAAGACCGCCCCAAAGAGCACCAACACCAACTTGGGACCTCAATTTTGTTTTGGAAAAACTTACACTACCGCCCTTCGAGCCAGCTTTTTCAGCTGATTTACAATTTTTTTTCATGAAAACTGCCCTTCTGCTAGCAATAACTTCAGCACGAAGAGTCTCAGAGCTACAGGCCCTAATGGCAGTGGAGCCTTTCATCATTTTTCATCAAGACAGAGTGTCTTTACGAACCAACCCTTCCTTTATGCCAAAGGTAGTATCCAGTGTGGCTCTAAACCAAACCATTAATTTACCCACCTTTTATCCAAACCCCCAGAGTAAAAGGGAAAGGCTCCTACACTCTTTGGATATTCACAGGCAATTATGTTTCTACTTGGATAAAACAAAGGTTTTCAGAAAATCTGATCAGCTCTTTGTATTCTATGATGCAGGATCTCAAGGAAAGCCTATATCAAAACAGACCATTTCAAAATGGATAGGACATTGTATCCGTTTCTGCTACACACACCATGGGAAACCTGTACCTGGTAACATTAGGCCTCATTCCACCAGGGCTACAGCAACATCAGCAGGCTTTCTCAGAGGGGTACCAACCAAGGATATTTTGGAAGCTGCAACTTGAAGTTCAGTGCACACCTTCACCAAGCACTACCACTTACCTCTATACTCAAAAATCAGAGCTGGCTTTGCCACTGCAGTTTTGCAGGGCCTACTAGCTTCTCCAAACCCTGTTTAGTACCAACTGCCCAGCCTTAGTTTTGGGATTCAACCCAAGTGTGATGACTGCAGCAGTGTAACATGATGAACATAGTACAGTTTTGTACTTACCATAAATATAGATGTTCGAGTGTTCACACTGCTGCAGTCCTGGTTACCCTCCCACCTTCCTCTCTTCTTACCTGGGTTTTATCTATAGCTCCCTGTTTATACAATCTCTAAGATGTATTTCTATATGGTGTATTTGCTTACAGCTGTAGCTATTGTTTTCTATTTATGTAATTTACTTAGGGTTATGTATTGCCTTCCCATTTGGGGGCACCTGACATCTGGGGCAAGAAAAACTGAAGAAAATTGCGTCGGCTGCCTCTTTTCTACCCCTGTCGCACTGATGTCAGGGAAGAAGCGACAGCAACTGACACCGGCCCAAGACTTTGGAACTCGGGCTGACTGCGGGACAACCTGACTGCAGATAACCCAAGTGTGATGACTGCAGCAGTGTGAACAATCGAACATCTACATTTATGGTAGGTACAAAACTGTACTTTACATTTGATACCAGCTTATCTCTATGTGCTTCATTTCTTATACTGAAGGAAATTTACTGGATATTGTATTTATTAAATGCAGATTTGTCATGTAGAGCATTATACAGTGACAGTTAACTTCCTTCTCAGTCTTTCAGGTGGCATTAGATTCTGTATTGAAGTGTGCCATGTGTTTGGGGTGAGGGGATAATGGCAGCATGACATATACTTTTTTTCACCCTTCTCTTAACCTTTAATAGTTTTGTTATCCTTCTCTTAACCTTTAATAGTTTTGTCATCCTTCTCTTAACCTTTAATAGTTTTGTCATCCTTCTCTTAACCTTTAATAGTTTTGTCATCCTTCTCTTAACCTTTAATAGTTTTGTCATCCTTCTCTTAACCTTTAATAGTTTTGTTAGTGTCTCTTTTTACAAGTACTGAGACTGCAGGTACTGCCTTTGGTATTTTTTTACAGCAGAGTCTATGTTGTGTGAGAAATTTAGTGGCATATCAACTTTCTTTCAGCGCTAGCGCTATCTGCCTCTGTGACAATGACTGTGTGTTTTTTCAGCAGTATAGACTGTGTGTGTGTGTGTGTGTGTGTGTGTGTGTGTGTGTGTGTTGTTGTTGTTGTTGTTGCCTGCATAGCTTGAATGTTCAAAAAATAAATTCTAGTTTTCTTGAAAACTCAGCTAGCTTGCTTAACTTTTTTACTGGTTGCGGAGGATGGTTTCCATGTATAGAAATAAACGTAACGAAAGGAAGGTGCTAGCTGAACAAATAACTAAAACAAAGCACCAGTTCCAAAACGAAAGGCTCAAAATGAAAGGTTTAATGGGCTGAACACACCACAGAAACACAGTCCACAATACGTAGTGCAAAAACACATCCAACGTTTCGTCACTCCTTCTTCAGATTACAAACACATAGAACCACACACAGTTACTTAAATACTCTAAAATAAATCTACTCTAAAATAAATGTAATTAACACGCTCAACCAATAGGTAAAATAAATTAATTAGTTACATAATTAATTACATATTACCAAAATACTAAAGATATAAATATAATAATAAAAGCTAACACCAAACATAAGTCATAAAAAAGAGCTTAAAATGTGACATTGAGGTTGAAATGTAACATTAAACTAGTTAAATGGGTATGACTTTTAATGTTACATTTCAACCTCAATGTCACATTTTTAGCTCTTTTTTATGACTTATGTTTGGTGTTAGCTTTTATTATTATATTTATATCTTTAGTATTTTGGTAATATGTAATTAATTATGTAACTAATTAATTTATTTTACCTATTGGTTGAGCGTGTTAATTACATTTATTTTAGAGTATTTAAGTAACTGTGTGTGGTTCTATGTGTTTGTAATCTGAAGAAGGAGTGACGAAACGTTGGATGTGTTTTTGCACTACGTATTGTGGACTGTGTTTCTGTGGTGTGTTCAGCCCATTAAACCTTTCATTTTGAGCCTTTCGTTTTGGAACTGGTGCTTTGTTTTAGTTCCATGTATAGAATCCCAACTGTGTTTGATGAAACTAAGCCTTGTGAAAGTTGGGAAAATGAGGTTGTTTGGACTCCAGTTACTGAGATGGAGAAATGAAGCATGCCGTTGCGATTGTACTGTCACTTATTGGGAGAGCAAAAGACATTGTGTGGAGATTTCAGCAGAGAATTTAAACACAGTGCAACGTATGCCCATTTTAATAACTAAATTTGATGATATGTTCTTGAGAGAAGAGAAGGATTGTCTTTGTGAGATATACCATAATTCTGATCAGATTATCATTATGTCCTTGGCAGATTACCCAATTGACTTTGAATCAAAATTTGTTTGGAAGCAAAAATATAATGTGGTACTCCCAGATGCAGCTTCATTTTATTATTTTAGGTAATGTATGCTGAAATGTCAAAGATTAAAAGTTAGTTATCAAGCTTGCTCTGAAATTTCTTTTGCCTTAGTGAAGTAAGCCCTAAAGCATACTTCCCAAGAAAAGGTATTAGGCACTGTTTGTGGGGAATTAAAGTAAGACAAAAACAGCATATTTCACTGAGCAGAACGAGTTGGGCAGACAATAAAGCTTGGCAAGATTGCCAATACTAATGGTAGAAGATTCGGTTGTTCTGTATGTAAAAGCAGTTATCATTGGGCTAAGGACTGTTCAGGTAGAGGAGAACAAGTTAACATAATGAGGAAGGAAAGCAAAATATCTGATGATGTAAAGTTTGTTGAAGAGACTGTTTAAGATGCAAAGATTTTTGTAGTGGAATTGTTTTGGTCAGGTGTAATTGATGCTGTAAACACACACACGCACACATGCACACACACACACACACACACACGCACACGCACATGCACACACGCACATCATTTGTAAAAAAAAAAATGATTAGACAGCTGCATGAGTAAATTTGAGTCATAGTGTGGTGAAAAAATAGTTTGAAACTGATACAGCTAGTGGTAGGTCATACAGATCGAAAAATAGTATGTTCCTCATATAGAATGGGAACAGAAGTATCAGAGAGGTTAAGTGGGATATTCAAAGAGGAGTAATTCCAGCTGATATACTTTTGTTGAAAAAGATGTCGATTAAAGGGCAGGAACAGTCCTGGGTGTGGAAAATGACAAAGTAGTGATGTACAATCAATCAGTGACACTTGAAGTCATCAACTCTGGACATTATTTTGTCAGCTTCATTAATAAAGACCTCATGGAATATCATTGTGAGATTGAGATCATCACTTTTTCAGAGACCATGACCATAGAAGAGAAGCAGAAAGTTTCAAAGAGGCTACATCTTCAGTTTTGAATGAGTACAAACTGCAGACACTAGTTGTAGTTCAAGACCAAATGACTTGAATGTGTTACTGTCTTGAAATAGATTAACTGAAGTGTTGCAGAGCTGCGTCTGGGCATATTGTTGCCATGTCTCTGGCCTCTCATTTCAATGAAACAGTTGCTGTGGACTTAAATGAATTTGAACCTGGCACCTGGCAATTTCACATTCAGTCATTTCACAGGTTCAGTGTCAGAAGTGTTATGAGTACAAAAGACTGCCAGAAATTGTAAAGAATTTTTTTTTATTCCGAAATATGCAAGCATGGTTCACCTCAGACGTTATTCAGTGACAGTAGCAGAAAGTTAAATTATGTCATTAAGAATTTTTTTCAGAGATTAGTATTAGCATATAGTCCATTGAGCAAAGTACTCATAGAAAAAGACAATCAGATAAAAACAGAAATAGTAAAACAAGTATCATGAACAATAAAAGAAGGGATTTAACACAAACTTTTATTGTAAACCTGGTAGAACTTTCATCTTGTATAACAGAAAACTTTATCAGACTGCAAAAGTGCTAACGGTTTTACAGTAAAGTTTATGTTCAGCCCCTTGCTTTCATTATTTATGGTAAATTTTATTTTTTATTTTGCATTCCTCATGGTTTGCTTTTAGGTGAAGACAGTTTATTTCTTTTATATTAAAAGTATGTCAGTGGATGTGATTGGGAAATGGCATTGCATTGGGGTTTGTTGACAAAAAAATACTATGTGGAATTGTATTATATAAGATTGGACATGGTTACTACTGACGGAGTGGTTGAATACCAAGAATGCTACATAAAAAAAATCTTCATTTTTATCTTCTTAGAGCCAGCAGCAGGATGTCTGCTGCCTCAACTGAGACAGATTTACTTGGGTCGAAAGTAGGAGAAGTCCTGTGGTTTGCAAAGTAAGCCACATGCTATCTCTGATGCTTTCTGATTTACCTTCAATATAGAATGCGCCCCTGTGTAGGCTGTTCATGAAATGAGCATGATTTTTCAGAAAATCCATTCTGAAATAGTAACTCTAAAATTTCAGTCACTGAGGAATAAAGGATCCCCTAAACTAGTTGCTGCAGTTGTCTTTAGTGATAACTTTACAAGAGAATCTGCCTGATATTGGCACTTGAGAGTGGGGCCATTTGATTGTTTTGATTGGAGAACAAGAGAAATTCTCTATCTTTTCTGGTAGTCAAAAAGAATCAAAAGAATGACGTTTAGCACCATCGTAGAAGAAATTTTTGCCATGTAGCCTCATAACTGATGACCCAAGTGTGACATCGTTTAGATAATCTTTGTCACCAGTAACTATTTTGTGGTTGAGACAATTAACGCTACAAAACCTATCACAGAAAAAAAGCTTAAACTGAAAATCAGTGGTGTAAAAGAGGTTATTCAAACGCACATAATTCAAGCATCCTGTGGTCAGCTACATAAAAGCACCTGACAGACTGCCTTGCAAAGATGGGACCTTTGTCACTTGGACTTCTAAGTGCAGTTGAAGAAGGAACACAGCATACTGGCAGTAAAATGTCTGCACAGTTTAGCCTACATTATTGTTTTCTTTACATTGAACAGGGGAGTTGTTAAAGCTAGAGCTACTTGTTTTGTTTGGGATTTTTGGAAAAACGTGCTTTGGGGAAGAATTTTATTGTCGCATCAATTTTAAGTCCATGGTTTTGACACCAACTATTTGTTTGAGATAGGCCCTCTTGTAGGATAATGTTGTCCTCTGTGGTGTTTATGTTGGCTTCAAGTTTACAGTCTTCTGCATACATGGTCATCCACAATCCCCTAACATTAGCTTTGACTTCTAAGATAAGTGGCCCAAGGACTGAACCCTGGCACAGTCTGTTAATGACATGTCTTTTATTGAAGGTACAGCCACTCACCCTTACATCCTGTGTTCTGTTTTGTGAGCCAGGTTGCTTTTGCTGTCCAGTGACTTACATAAGGATTAACATTTAGCTGGGAGAGTTGAATGTCTTTGCAAAGTTCAGTTTGGCAGTGTGCACTGATTTACCTATGTCCATTGCCTCTGCAAATTTTTTGTAGAAGTCAACCAAGTTATGCAGGCAGGACCTGCCCTTGATGAATCCAAACTGGGTTGAGCCGAAGGTCTGCACGTCACATATATCTCTGTTTATTGGTTCCATAATGATCCTTTCCATAGCCTTGCATATGAGGCTGGTCAGGAATATGGGTCTGTATTTACACAGATCTGTTGTAGCCCCACCTTTGTGCAAGGAAATTACTACTCCATTCCTTTGGTAAAAAGCTTTTCTAAGGCTAATGTTGAGTAGCCACTCCAGTAGGTCTAACAGTTTGTTTCTGGCTAGCCAGTAGTCAATCTGGTATGTTATCCAGTCCCATAGACATAGTGTCCTTGGCCTTAGATAATCCCTTTAGGACTTATTCTTGGGAGTTTTGATAGGTGGGAGGGGTAGATGTGGGTATTTGGAGGGGGAGGTAAAGTTGTGGCTGAATTTGTCCACTAGTAGATTGACAATGTCCTGTGGGTTTGAGTATGTGGCTACAAAGTATTGGACATTGTTTTTGAGATTTCTAGTATAGTTAAAGAAGGCTTTGTTGTTTCACCTGGGTGGCTATTTTTACCTCATATCTTGCTTTGGTGGATTTGATCAGGATTTGGAGTTCCTCGTTTAGTTTAGCAAATGTGTTTTTGCCTTCATGATAGATTTATTTTTGCAAATAATTTTTTTTTGTTATAGAGCCTTTTTATATTGGGGTTCCACCATAGAGGCTTATTTTTGAAATTTTACATTGTATTTATTTCTGGGGGGGGGGGGGGTCAGATGCATCTATGCACCTATTCACATATGCATAGAAATTAACAGTTAAGGATTTCACATAAGCAGTGGGATCATTGAGGTGGAAGGGATTTTTGGATTTCATCATGTCATCACTCAGGATTAGTAAATAAGGCTTTTACATAGTCTCGCAGTACTGAAATATTGAAGGATGCTTCTGACTTCAGTCTTGAGGTGTAGTTGTGTAAAATGTATTTTGTCTTATTGCCAATATTAAGAAATATAGGAATTACATTTGTATGTAGATAAGGCTGCAGATCATGTACATTTGCAGTGGGTTGTAGTCAGCATTCAGATTTTTGGATGTGCAATTTAAATATAGTACTTTATTTATTTATCTTATTTTACATTTGTTTACCGGGATGGTCCGACTGGATATATGTCTATTTTCAGCAGCCTGGGGAGAAAAGCTTCAAGTTAGTAGGTTACATTAGTAACATTTACAAATTAACCTAGTTTACAGTCTTCAGTAAGGTTACAAACATTTATAGAACATGGTTTACAAAATTAGTATAGGCAACTAAGAGTTTCACACAGGGTTTCACACAGATAAGGAGTTTATCCCTTAACAAACTCTAGATGTGCCACAAAGCAAAGTCTTATACATTTTAGAGTCAAATGACAGATTTAACTAGGCAAGGTATCTAGTACCAGCGGTTAGTCAGGTTTTGAACAGGGACATGGCCAGTGCATTCGAAAGTGTAGTTTGAGGCTTTTTTTGAACTGGGTTAGAGAGGGCTGGAGAGTAAGTTCAGCAGGTAGAGAGTTCCCAGTTTTGCCTACAGAGTTGGCAAATAGAGAGTCACCAGCCACATTTATGCTTTTGGTTGTTTGAACCAACAGTTTGTCAGCAGATCGCAGTGACCTCAGGTTGCTGTAGGGATTAATGATCTTGTTTAGTGCCAGTGTCTTATCGGGGTGGTTTAGAACTTTATGGGCTATTATAAATTGGTTGTATTGGAGAAGACTAGTCCAGTCAAGCCAACCTAGTTAAGTTGAGACAGTGATGGGTCCTAAAGGTCGTACCTGCAGCAAATCTAGCAATATGGTTGTAACAGTTTTGATAGTTTGATTGACATGGGTGTCATATTTTAGGGTATTGTCGATTGTGACCCCTAGGAGTTTGGTGTGAACATCTGGGGATGTCAGTCTGCCATTATTGGATCTTATGGTAAAGAATGGTGAAGAGGACTTACAAGTGGGGGGGGAAAAATTAGCAGCTTAGTTTTGTTGGGTTTAAAATACGCTGACAGTTTGCGAACCATTTTTCAACATCATTGAAAGTATTCTGGGTTAGAGTCATAAGCTCAGTTAGGGAGCAGGCTGTGCAGATTAAAGCAGAGTCATCCGCATATTGGATGCAGGTGGCCTTGTGAGTAGGTCATTGATAAAGACTGAGAAGAGAAGTGGTCCTAGTATGGAGATTTGGGGGACTCCTAGTGTGATGGGTGGATAGTGTATTCTGCCATAATACTGCTTCTTGTCTTCTGGTCAGATAAGATTGGAACCATTTAATCTCACAGTTGTTTAGTGACAGTTTCTTCAGGGTATGGATAAGTAGTTGGTGGTTAACCATATCAAGAGGCCTTAGAGAGGTCTAGGAAGAGAGCTGAGGTAAGTTTGTTATTGTTTCGGTTGATGTTGATGGAGTTAGAGAAGGATAAGGAGGGCTGAGGTGGTGCGGTGGTTTGGCCTAAAGCCGTGCTGAGAGTTGGTTCATAGGTAGGTACTAGGCTATCAGCCCTGGGGCTTATACAAGCCCAGACAAAAAGGTACCCTGGCTTTTGCCACCCAAGAAAATTATTTTCCTGTGCCACTGTCGAGCAGAGCTACAGAAGTGATCCCCGGGGTGAATTTCCTATTTCCCATCCAATCATCAAGGTTTTCCTGAAGAGTGCTAATGAGGAGCTTTGTTTGACATCGATAGGTAGTTTATTCCAAAGTATGGGAAGTCTCTGGGACAGGAATCTATCCCACCAGCATGTTCTGTTTATTGTGGTGACAAGGTTTTGGTCCCTAGAGCATGTAGCTCGGAGGGATTGGGATTTCTTTAAGTGGAGCATGTCCAACAGTTCTGGGTTTGACATAGCTTTGTATGTTAGGCAGAGATCACCTCTGAGTAGGCGATATGCGATGGAGTAAAGCTGGAGTTTTTTGAGACTGTCTGCATAGGGCATCTGTTTGAGGTCTGTAATCCTCTTTGTGTGGTATTTCTGTGGCCTTTCCAGTTGTTGTAGATGTCTTGTGAGTTACATACCAAAAGGGACATTGTACTCTACAATGGGTCTAATGAGTGATGAGTAGAGGGGAACAATCACCTCTTTTTTTTTTCTGGATGAGAAACCTTTTGTGATGAGTTGTGCCATGTAGAAGGATTTCCTGACTACTGTGGCGATGTGATTATCAAAGGAGAGACTACTGTCCACCTGCGTCCCAAGGTCTCTTATCATGCTTTCGGTGTTAAGTATACTACCGCCTATGTTGTAGTTCATGGGTACAGAGTTTTTACCAAAAGGGATGACAGTGCACTTTTTGGCTTTGAGCTTGAGGCCATGGCTTTGACACCAGGCATCTGTCTCAGTGAGGCCCTTTTGTAGGATGTCCACATCGTTAGGAGTTTCGATTATGGCTCCTAGTTTGCAGTCATCTGTGAACTTCGTTAGCCAAAGACCTTCTGTGTTAGCCTGTACTAAAGAGAAATAGATACCAAACAGGAGAGGACCCAGGACTGAACCCTGTGGTACTCCACTTGTCACTGGTCTGAAATCGGATTTGGAGTCTGATACTTTCACAGTGTGGGTTCTGTCAGTGAGCCAGTTGGCAACCCATCTTGTGACATAGGGATTTATACATAGTTTAGTGAGTTTATCTACATTTCCAGAGTGGGGGATGGTGTCAAAAGCCTTGGCAAGATCTAGATAGGCTGTGTGAACCACCTTACCCTTGTCTACAGCATTGGTGACTGCTTCAAAGAAGTCTTTCAGGTTTAGGAGACATGATCTGCCTTTTACAAACCCGAACTGGGTGGGATCCAGAGTTTGGAGATTACCAATGTCTTTGTTTATAAGTTCCATGATGATACATTCCATGGCCTTGCAGACCAGGCTCGTCAGGCTAATGGGGCGGTAGTTCCCGGGGTCCGTGGTGGTTCACCCCCTGTGGAGTGGGATAACTGTTACTGTGCGCCATTCAGCAGGCACAAAGCCTGAGGTGAGGCTATGATTGTACATGGTACTTGGGTGGGGTGCCAGTTCATTCTGTAGTTCGTGTAGAACGCAGCCTGGGATGTTGTCTGGTCCCATGGATGCTGTGTTCTTGGCTTTGGAGAGTGTGGTTTTTACCTGTGCAGCCGTGATTGCAGGAACTTTGCATTCTTCCAGTATAGAGACGGGCTCTTTAGGGGGTGAGAGGAGGGTGAAGTTAGCACTGAACCTTTCTGCCAGGATATTGGCAATATCAGTTGGGTCTGTATATTTAGTGCCATTGTGCTGTAACTCAGAGCTGCTCTGAGTGTTGCCATTGAGATTCTTGACATAGCTATAGAATGCTTTGTGGTTGTATTTAGAATCAGTGGCAATTTTGTTTCGTAACTAGTTTTGGAGGATTTTATCAGGGACCGCAGCTTCTTACGGAGGCTAACCAGTGAGCTCCTCCACTCGTGGGATTTTACACTCTTTTGCAAGAATTCCTTCCTTCTGTTGCACAGTTTGTTTATGGCAGGGGACCACCAGATTGGCTTCCTTTTTTTGGAGGATAGCGTCTTGGTTCTGTTTGGGATAGCATGATCCATGCACTCATGTAAGTGCTTATAAAGTGCAATTGTGTAGGATTCAGTAGTCTTAACTGTATTGTCCATCTGCATGGGTGTCATGAAGTTCACCACTTCTGTCTTAAGAAGCAAGAAGTTGGCTTTGGAGAAATTTTTTATCATGGTTTCCTTAATGGGGGGTGGAGGCACGATGTGGATATCTAGGGTAATTAGCTTATGGTTGGATCGGACCAATGAGGCGTTGACTTCAGGTGTGGAACACCAGTCACTCGTATTGATAATGACTAGATCTAGGATATTGTTGCCCCTGGTGGGGGTGTGGATAAGTTGATCCAGGGCATTGGAGTTTATGAATTCCAGAAAGCGTTGAGTGAAGGAGTTGGTACATGAGTAGTTTTCCCAGTTAATGGTGGGGTAGTTGAAATCGCCCATTATTAGGGTGTTTGGTTGAACACTAATATTTTCCAGTACATCAAGAAAAGAGGAGTGGGAATCCTGGGGCATGGTGGGTGATCTGTAGCAAGCTACAATTTGGATTGCAGTTTTGCCCAGAGTTAGTTGCACTTGGATACCCTTGGCTGCATTATGCTGAGCAACTAGCCTGGAGGTGTGGATATCCTTAATGAATATGGGCACACCTCCGCCTTTGGTGTTCTGGTCCAGGTTACATGGCCGAAAAGTGTGGTATGAGTTATAGCTTGGTAGTGCAGTGGTGCTCTCTGGAGCCTTGAACCATGTCTCAGTCACTGCACAGCTATCGATGTTCTCCATTTTAAGGAGTACCTCGAGTGAGTGCATTTTGAGATTTAGACTTCTAGCATTGAGTAGCATCACCCTCAGTTTTTGCTTGCCTGTTCCTGTTACGGTGGTGAATTTGTCATTTGAACCTTGTCTAAAAAAGGCACTATAGGGGCGGCAAGAACCTCAGCCAGTATCCGGAATCCCAGGGATGACAGGTGCAGGCCATCTCTGGCAAAGCATTGTGGTCTGTCGACCATGTCACCCCAGGCAGACAGATACTGGATCCCTTTAGAATGGCACCAGAAGCTTAGCCAATTGTTGAAGTCAATCATTTTGTCCTTGTACTGCGTCATCATTCTGGGTGATGGCAGAATGCTACTCAGGGCTAGGGTCATACCTGCCTGGTTTACAAGATCGGAGAGCTCTTCCATGTCTCTTTTCATGTAGTCCAGGGAGGTACGTCTCAGGTCATTCACACCAACATGGACAATGTAAGAGTCATATTTGTACTTATTGTGGAGTGACCTGAGTGCGTGGGTTATGTGGCGGATCCTGCCACCCGACAGGTAGCTGACAGTAACCTTCTCCTTGTTTAGCCTGGTGAGTGGACATCAGTTAGCCTGACTATAGATTCGCCTATGACTAGTGTGTTGGGTACGTTGTTTTGCCTTATTGGCTGTGGTTGAGTGGCGCACACATTCTGTGGGCTATGTGTCATTTGGGTTGTGTTGGGGGGTGGAGGTTGCTTGCATTTCTGCTTTAGAGGTCTATGTTGCTTGAGCTGATTATTATTGAGAGCCTCCGTGAATGTTTTTGTGTTTCTATGTGTGGATTTTGGTGGTGTAGATTTAGTTAGATGATGTGTTGAGTGTGGTGTGGTGCAAGTGTTTACCTTCTCCTCTTGACTGTCAAGTTCAGTCTTGATTGGAGAGAGCTTTACCTCCAATTTGGCTAGATAAGTGCATCTCTCACAGGTTGTAGTGTTGGGTGGTAGGAGGAGAGGGTTGTCTGTGTACATGAGGCAATTTCTACATCCCAAGATGCCCAGATTCATCAGATAGACAGGAGAGAACACTGAGAGCTGACCCTTGGACATGCCTGAATAAAAAAACTATTTTCCTCTCGATAAGTGAGGAAAGTGAGTACAAGAGCTGTTTTTCTCTAAGCAAGTGAGGAAAGTAAGCACCAAAACTGTTTTCCTCCAGGTAATGAGGCCAGTAGTTTATTCTGGGTGAGATAGTGCGTTAATTGGCTATGGATGCATTTTTCCATTATTTTGGCCACGGGTGATAGTATGGCTATTGGTCTGTAGTTTGAGAGGTCTAATGAGTTCCCTCCATTACCCGTGGTGGTGATGCTGCGGTAGCATTGTCGCCTCACAGTATGACGCTGTCCGGTTCGATTCTCATCTAGAGCGACTTCTACGTGGAGACATGCATGAATGGGCGTACCTTCGTTGAAGGTTGTGTGTCAGAGCTGGTAACTCATGGTTGATGTAGATACAGGCTGGAAGTTAAAGGAGACTGGTAGTGGTCAATGAGGAATCAGGATTGGAGCAACTGGGAGCCAGTTGGCTAGCTAGTGATTGGATGGTCTTAGTAAAGAAACTGTTAAAGACATTTGCAGTTTCCTCTGGAGATTTTAGGTTACAAGCTGATGGGGTGGGAGTGTTGGATTGTCAATGGTGGAGCAGTTTGTTTATTCCTGCCCAAAACCTTTGAGGTTTGTTCTGATGTTTTTGTTGAAGGTGTTAGAAGTTTTTTTTTGCCTAGCAATATGGCTTTCTTAGTATCATTCCTTAGCTGTCAGAATTTAATATGGTCAAGTGGGTCTTTTGAGGTGCACCATTTGTACCATGCTTTATTTCTTGCTATGGTTTTGGTTTTGGTTACTTTACAGAGCCAGGGGGGGGCAGTTTTAGTTT
>NC_056747.1:678445502-678553002 GCF_019279795.1 Protopterus annectens | reverse complement strand
GTGGAAAAATGGGTCACGAAGCAAAGAAATATGAACAAAAATGTATAAAATGTGAAAAGAGAGGTCATTCTTTGATGGAGTGTAAAGAATTAGAGAAACATACACAAAAAACAATATTAGTAGAGGAACAGGAGAAGGAGAAAATTACATCAGACACCATAGATGAAGTGCAAAAACAAATCAATGAAATCAAAGTAATGGATGCGAGAGAGAGAGTATGAATGAAGTAAAAGATAAGGAAACAAATGAGAAAGAAGAAATAAGTTATTTTCTCCTTCATGACTTGTATTAATGTGTAAAAATAAGAAGCAAAAGAGCAAAAGAATAAGAGACCTAAAATGTGAGTTCAAAAAAGTAACTGTAAGACAAAAGTAAAATTCATTAATTAAAGTGAAAATCTTAGCCATTAATGTCAACAGCATGAAGAATATTCATCACAGAATAGGAGTATTAGAATGGTGTAAAACATTTGATATGGACATTATAGCACTTGCATATTTCAGTATAACAACATATGAAGGAAGAGAACAAATAAATGGGTTATGGGAAGGTAAAGTTATTTGGAATTTAGGTAATAAAAAATGCTCGGTTATAGCCATCCTATGCAAAGAATGGATAGCTAGATTATACAATAGTACTCACTGGTAGAATAGTAATACTAGACATGAAATGTAAAAATCAAATTTATAGAGTAATTACACTGCATGCATATACCTTACAGAAACAAAGAGAAATCATATTTAGAACAACACTGGATCATGTAAGTTTAAACTTGCAGGTAATAGTAATGGGGGACTTCAGTTGTGATTTAAGATGCAGACAAAAAGAATAAGCAGATGTTAAAGTAACCCTAGATATGATTAAATGTAATAAAATGTATGTATGCGAAAATAACAAATGGACATATAAAAGAAGTAATTTAAGAACAGAAATCTATTATTTTATAGTTTCAGACAGCTTGAGTAAACTACATCCAGGGCGTAAAATTACAGGATTTTCAGACCATTTAGCCATATGGATAGAAATATAAGAAAACATGAATTACACAAAGATAGGTAAATGAATAAAAAGGATTAATGAGTCAGAATTGAATGCAAAGGACATAATACAATAGTTATGGCAAGATCATATAGACATGAGAGAATTTTACAAAGACTGGATAAGTTGGTGGATCAATCTAAAAGAAAAATGTAGAAAAACAGTATTAAGATGGCAAAAATTGGAAAGATTACAGAATTTTAATGTATATAAGGAAACTAGTAACCAAATATTTAAAACCTAAACAATAGAGAAGATTTTATAGAAAGAGAAAGAAAGTTGTATGAAATGAATCGAGAAAAAATAGAAAAAGATTGTTTAAACAAAGATACTTTTAGCAAGGAAAGAAAGAAAGAAAAAGTAGCACCATACTTAAGCAAAATGGTTAAGGAAAAGGTATTATAGTAAACACAAGAAGGAATTATGAAAACAATCAAAGAATATATAGTGGAGACATTCTCAATATGTGACGTTACAATAAAAGATAAATGGAAATTAAGTAAGTTAACTGAAGAAGACAGTACAAGAATGGAAGAAAAGATTACAGTAGTAGAATTTGAAAATGTACTTTAGATGGTAAATGTAGAATCAGCTACAGGTATAGATGGATTTTGAATGTTTAATGTAGAAAAACATGCAAAAATGGCAAAAAGAATATTTTCTAATAGTAATGAATGAATGCTTTGCAAAAGGTATAACTGACGAAAGAATAAGCTTAGGTGTAATGAAATTCATATGGAAAAGGGAGAAAAAAACAGATATAAAAAATGGAGACCACTATTATTAAGTAATGTAGATTATAAGATTTTTATAAAAATAATAGAGAAAAGATTAACAAGTAAAGTTAAACTGCTATCTGAAACAATCTTTGGAATTAAAAACAAGGGAAATCAAGAACTGCTGATATTGATATGAGAATTGGTAGTCATAATAAATAGAAAAACGGAACTGAAAATATTAATAGGGAATGTAAATAAAGCTTTTGACAAAATACAACAAAAGGCATTATGAAAAAATTTAGAAGAATATAAGTAATAAAATAATAAACAATCTTAAATCGGTATACAGGGAAAACAAAGTAAGAATGGTAGTAAATGGATGGTTAAGAGAAACAGTAAGATTAAAAAGTGGTATGAAACATTTACGCTTTCATACAGGAAAAAGACATTTTTTTTAAGTAGCCTTATAATATTGGGCAAAACTGCACATTTAGCTAATGTATGCACGATTCCATTAACACTAGAAAAGGACTTGATGAATGTAATTTTTGCATTCATTTTGGGGGTCAAGATGGAACCCAGTGAAACTTTGTATGCTTTATATAAGAAGCAGAGGAGGAGGGTTGAGTTTGATACACCCAGTTGTATATGTTTTCTCGTTAAACTTGTATAAAATTGTAGTAAGTATGAAAGATAAGGAAAAGTTACATACAAGAATTATAAAAGAGGAACATAAAGTAATTTGGGAAAAGCTAGAATGTTTTGAAAAGAAGTAAAAACGTTAATTGTATGGGCATAAAATTATATCAAGAAAAAATACTACTATGGAAAATTGATATACGGAAGATAGAAAAAATAGAAGGATATGATCAGAGAATGTCAAGGAAAAATGTTATGTTTACCCCTGTAGACAAATAAGTGAAGAGAAAACCAAAGTAATAAAAATGAGAATTAATAAATACAAGAAACGTAGAATGTACAGATTTTTATGGTGGTTATCAAGAAGCAAGCTATTGGTTAAGGCAAACATACCATATAAAACAACAAAATATAGAATTTATATACATTGTGGTGAATTAGAGACAACTGAACATTTTTTTTAAGTGTAAAAAATACTTAAGTTGTGGAAAGAGATGCATGATAAAGGATAGTTAAAAGAATTGAGAAATACTGAATGTATTAACATGGACATGATTGATTATGGACATTATGAAAATGTAAAACAAAATAACATAAACTGGATGAAAAATTGTTTGCATAATATGGATAATATGGACTGAAAGAGTTAATGAAGTAAAATATGATGGAAAGTGCTTATTACCAGAAATTTTGAAAAAAGCAAGACTCTGGTTATGGAGAAAGGAGTGGGGGGGGGGTGGCTAAAAAATGAAAATTTTATATAAATATTTGTAAGAATCAAGTTGTAAATATTGTAAATGTAAATATGTTATGAAAAGTTGTATACAAGATGTATATATTTGTGACTGTAATAACAAAGAACCCCTTCTCTTAAAAAAAAAAAAAGAAACATCGTTATTAAATTTATCATGTATGATGTAGGCCATGTTACATTTATATAAATGACAAGAAACCATAGAGACACAATTTCAGTTGCAAACATTATACATTCCAAACCGTGCAAAGCTGCAAATATTATGCAGCATGTTTAAGATATCCAGTCATTGTTAGTCAGCCATTACGTAGCTCATTCATATCCCGCCTTCTTTTAAACCTCGTTTCTCCACTGCATGTATTAATCTCACTGTTCCCATTTTCCTGTGTAATTTGCTCCTAGCCTTTTCTAAAGATCCCAGTTCTAGTTGCTTTAACTCTGTTACTATCGTCACTACATCTAGTAAAGTTGGTTTAGACTTTGGTTTCCATTTTCCTAGTACTTCCCCTTCTCTTTTTGATAGGTGCTGTGGGATCTTTTACATTCACCTGAGCTATCACCAGCTCGAGCAGATGGGACCTCTGTTTAATGTCTTATCCAAAGAATGGGAATTCCCTAGCCCAATTTCTTTTAGAATTGAAAAAAATAATGGACCTCAGGGCCAGCCTATATTTCAGTGTCTTAACCCATTTTAATTCAAAAGAAAGCTTTATGGATGGCTAAGGGTCTGTCTTTCAATTCTGCCCCAACCTTTGCCTCCACATAAATATAGCTAAGCTGTCTGGGAGGTATCTATACTTCTGGATAGGAGGGAGTCATTGGTAATTCAATACTCTTAAATTTGACCTCACCCCAGCCCCCCGGGTGTTCACACAGTATGTGACTGTTGTTGCATTGAGCTAGAAGTTGCAAGGAGTAAAGGTAGTTCACTACCTGGATTGTCTTCTTGAGCAGATTGACCTCTGCCTTGGAATCCTTGATCACACTATTTCAGTCCTTTGGAATAAGTATGAACACTGTGAAGTCACACCTGGAAGCATTTTGGTTGTTCACATTCATAGGTTAAGTGTTGTTGCCTCACAGCAAAAGGTTCTCCAGTTCGATTCATGGCTGGAGTGCCTTCTGTGTGGAGTCTGCATGTCCTCCGAAAGACATGCGTGAATGGGCATGCCTTCGCTGAAGGTTGGGCGTTGGGCTGGCAACTCGGCACCATAAAAAAATCTACTGCCAATCATTAGCGGACCGGAGTTCTGCTGTGGTGACCCCTAACCGGGAAAAGCCGAAAAGACAAACAACAACATTTATAGGTTGCATCCAAGAACTGCTTAGTCACAGACAGGACCCTTATTCTTCAGAAGTTAATCAGGCTGTTGAGTCGCAGTTTGTCATGGCTGCAGCCTGTGGTTCAGGGTATTAGAAACTTAGATCTGATGGCAGTAAACATTCACATGTACTCATTCTAAAGTTTTTTGTGAAAATATTTCAAGTGGATTTAGAGTATTATGGTCTCAAGTTTCAGGTTACATGACTCTACACAAAAAGATATCTAAAGCTTGCAAAGCACATCTTAAATGGTGGCTGCACACTCCATCTCTCTCTAGGCAACCAGTTTTTGGTCCTTACTGCTGTCATAGGGTAGGGGGTACATTTTCAAGGTTAGGCTGTTCAAAGTGTATGCTCACATTTTGAGGAAATTTTGCATATCACTGTACTGGAGATGACGGCAGTCTTTCTCCAACTCCAAGCCTTTTAGAACCCCCTAATGCAAGGCATAATTTCCATCCAATTAGAACATATAGCAATGGTTTGGTGTTGTCAATAACTAAGGATGAACTCACTCCTACCCCTTGGTTGAGAGGCAGTGAGGGTATGGGTATAGGCTATGTTGACTGCAAATCATATTTCTGGGGAAGCCAACTCCTTAGCAAACAGGTTTAGTCATTGCCTCTGATGTCAAACAAGTGGTTTCTCAGTCTGTCATTGGTACAGAAATTGTGCCATTGCTAGGGGAAACCTTGTTGAAAACTGTCTGCCTCCCCTACCACTGCCAAGTGCAGCAACTTTGTATTGTAACCAACTTGTGTGCGCATTGTGTTTGTGTATTTCATGTCAAATCAATGACAGTTACCCAAAGCTAACATCATTGCAAGGACTTCTTTGAGACTTGCTTTCATAAATCAGAAAATAAGTTTTTTTTTTTTTTATGGTGAGATAAGGTCCTTGTACACTCTGTGGGGCAGAATGTAAACCCTGGTTCAGTTAAAGTGACTTTCAGTTTTCCTAACCACATTGCATTCATGTTCTTTATTTGTTGAACAGCTGTGTGACCCTGTGTCAGTGTATGGACGTGTGTATATATAATATATGTGTAATGTAAACATATGGTGCATCTATCTAGCTATATGTGTGTGTGTGTATATACATAATCTGGTATGAGGTGGTATCAGATGTTGAGTGAACAAAAACAACAATACTTCGCTTGCAATCATCAGCAAATTTAGTTAGCTGTAGGTCTGGGTTATTCTTTTGAAAGTAAGTACTGAATAGGAAAGATCCAGCAGAGAGCCCTTGGGGACACCACTGGTCAGCTTTTTACTTATGGAAGTGGCTCCAGGTAATTTTAGTATGCAAGTTCTGTCTGAACGACAGTTTGGTATTTACTTGCCAATACAAAGATTTATATTTATGAATTGAACTTTTCTGGTAATACCAGCATGGAAAATTCACTTCAAAGGCTTTCGCCAGATTGAAATTAGCTGTGTGTGAAATGCAAGGCCACCATCTACAGCTTCAGTTTACTAGGTTGAGTAGTTCATGAAGCAGAATTGGTGCAAGTTCAGAGCAATAAGGTTTTCAGTGTTTGAGTTTATGATGTCTGAAATGATGCCTTCAATGTCTTGGCTACAGGGTCTGTAGTTTATGGGTGTGGAGGTAGGGCTGCCTTTTGTTATGACATTATGATAGTCATTTTCTAGCCTTTATGAATATATCCAATGGACAGGCTTAGGTTGGAAAGGTTTGTGAGTGGGTCTGAGAAGGGTGCATCTGATACTAGTAATCATACCTCTCAGCCCCTTAATGCAAGAAATCTGGACAAAGCCAAAAATAATGGGGGGGGGGTCAAAGTTCAAAAAATAGGGACAGATGTTAAATATAGCTCATATAAAATTAGAAAGTTCTTAGAATAACAAGCTTTGTGTTGGCATGCATTTTCCGAAGGATGCAAAGGCTGAAACTCAGTGCCTGCCATTATTTAGTGAATTCACTCAGTGATTTGCCAGAAAAATCACAGATTTTGTGAGAAACAGATCAAAAATATGAGGCAGAAATCTGGGCAACTGAGAGGTATGCTAGTAACTAACCATCAGAGCATTATTGGGACCCATTGGCATAGTATTTTGGGCTTTGGAGAAGACAGTTGTGACATCATCCATGGTAATCCAGGAAGGGATGGGACAATACCTCTCAACCTCTTAGAGCAAGAAATCTGGACAAAGCCATTAATAAAAATGGGTCAAAGGCCAAAAATAGGTTCAATTTTTAAATATTGCACTTACAATCTCAGAAAGTTCATAGGTTCATAGGTTTATACTAGGCTATCTGCCCTAAGGCATTTATAAGCCTGGCCCAAATTTTTGTGGCTTACGCCACCCCTTATATGAAAAAATACTGTGCCCATTAGTTTGTTGTGCCTCTGTCCAGCAGTGACACAGAGATGATTCCCGGGGTAAACCTACGATCTCCCATCCACAGGTCTAGATTTCTCTTGAACAGAGTCAGCGAGGTGCTCTGCCTCACATGGACCGGGATTTTATTCCACAGCATAGGGAGTCTCTGAGTGATAAATCTATCCCTCCAGCACGTCCTATTTATATCCGTGCTAAGGTTTAAGTCGCTTGCTCTAGTGGTTTTGTGGATTTGGATTTTTGAGGTGGAGCATGTCCATTAATTCCGGGTTGGACATGGCCTTGTATGTCAGGCACATGTCACCTCTGAGCAGACTGTATGCGACTGAATAGAGCTGGAGTTTCTTCAATCTGGCAGCATATGACAGATTTTGGAGTCCCTTTATCCTTTGGTGAGGAACTTTTGGGGTCTCTCCAATTGCTGCAGATGTCGGGTGAGATACATCCCGAATGGGGCATTGTACTCGATCATTGGTCTGATAAGTGAAGAGTACAGGGGAACAATGACCTCACTAGATCTGGATGTGAATCCCTTCATGATCAGGTGGGCAATGTAGAAGGTCTTTCTAACCACTTTAGCAACGTGAGTGTCAAAAGAAAGGCCACTGTCAACCTGGGTCCCCAGGTCCCTGATAACCTCTTCTGTGCTTAGTGGATTGCCACCTATATGGTAGCTTGGGGTTACCTTGTTTTTCCCGAAGGGTATGACTATACATTTTTTGGCGTTTAACTTCAGGCCATTAATTGAATAACAGGTTTTGCATTAGCATAGATTTTCTGAAAGATATGCAATCTGAAACTTAAATGTCTGTCTTTATTTTCAAACTTCACTCTTTAATGATTTACCACTAATTTGCCAGAAAAATTACAATTTTATGAAAAATGGACCAAAAATATGAGGCTAAAATCTGGCCATTCTATGAAAATCTGTTAAGTTGAGAGCTATGGATAGGACTCTGGGATTGGTGGAATTTCTGTGGCTGTAGATGGTGTGCTATTAGCTCTAAATTTATCTGCTAGTATTTTGGCAGTATCCTTTGGGTCGAGTTGGGTATTGTTGCCATTGTGGATCAACTCTAAGCATTGTTGGGTATTATTTCTTAGTTTCCTGACATAGCTGAAGAATATAATTATCCTTTATTCCTGTTGTGATTTTTAGTTTGTGTTTGTCTGTGATCTTCTTAATGATGATTTTTATCACTTCATTGAGTTTCTTATGGAGCCTGGGCAGACTGCAGTTTTTTTTGTAGGCATTTAGTACTTCTTTTCTTTTGTTGTACTGCTTCTTTATGTCGGTAGGCCACCAAGGTGCTTTGCTTTTAATTTCCCATGACATTTAGTCCTTTCAGGGACTGCTTGTTCTATACATCTTAGTAAATGTGAGTGAGACTGAGGTATGGGTGGCATCTACTGATGTGGTAATGTACTAGTAGAAAAAACAATGTATAAAAGTGTGCAAGTGCAAGCAGCATTCATAGCAAAAACAGTGTATAAAGTTTGCTGACAAATTAATACAATAGAATAAAAAACAGTGTAAGCTCTGCAAGTACATGGACAGTTTTAGTTTGGTTAGGAACAGTAGGTGATAAAAGATGGTGTTATCACAGTATGAAGTCTGCATGTTGTGGCATGAATGTTGTACTAATAGTACCCACAAGTGAAAAGATTAGCTTTAAAAGCAGTGTAATTCAAGAACAGTTGAACATGATAAGTGGCAGAGAAGTGGCACTCTGTAGTCTACCAAGAGTGGATTCGTTTGGATGCCACAAAATATCAAAATATTTATGCTGAGATGATATGCATGGATACTGCACAATATTACATCAGTGAATTTGCATCTTTTAGCATGGGGAAGAGGACACATGGAATTAGTAAGAAAGATTGATTGGTTTTCACTTACTGAAGAAGGTTGAAATTCCAAACCTTACTGACACTGCCTGATTTGGGGAGGGGAAATAGAAGTGAAAAGTGACTATGGATCTATATTGCTCCATCTCACATTTTCAGAGGAATATAACTAGAGTTACTAGACAATGAGACATGGCATCCTTCAGTAAGCCTAGCTTGTTTTAGATTCCAGGAAGTGCTGTAGGCCAGAGGATGTTTTGTATTGACATCCCTACCCAGTCTGTCTTGATGGTAGAGACAAGGAGGTGGTGCTTATTGATGTCTATGTACAAGCTTTAAGTTCCCGGTCTTGCTGGAATATGAGGGCAGTGTTTAAGCACTAGCCTCATTGTATAAAGCAAACTAGGGTGACCCCCTGCTTTGAGCTAGTGTCAATAACCAGGAAGACTTGGTGGAGGTTGTGAATATGGAAGTGTGGCCTGATATGCCTGTTCCACAGAAGCAAACTGAAGAAACTGCCAGTAGTATCCTGGAGAGACTTTTATTTTTAATTAATTAGCATGACTTTCTTATCTATTAATAGTGAGATGGTATGACAGTACAAAAATTACACTTTACCTCATTTAACTTTTGTCTGCATTTATCTGTTTTTTGTCTTCAGGTGACTGGAAGTCATCTGCTGCCCATCTCAGGAGCAGTATCCAGGTTGTGGAAGCCCATTATGGATCTTGTAGCATTCAGTGTGGACATGAGCTGTTAAAGTTATCACAGGTTCTTTTTAATGGGTAAGATTTTCATGCCAAAATTCCCCCAGTGAACTGTTTCTGAGTAGATGAATTTCTCATAGTTGCATTATTTCTTATCTTTGGTTGGCAATTGTCACATTTCATTAAGGCTAGGGCTTCATTCAAAGCTATAGTACTTGTTTGGTGCCAATCCCAAAAGAGATAGCTCCATTTACTTACACCAAGAAGTGCATTGTAAGTGAGACATCATCCAGTAAATGATTAGCTTCCTTGCTGAAAGTATTTGGGGTCATTCACAGAAATACAGTGTGGTCATCCATTCCCTATCTATGTTTTTAACCTTATCCCCACTGTTTATCTATTATGCTGTAGTTAAACTATGAAAAGCTAACTTGAGTTATTGTGGGTTTGGTAGGGCTGCTGTCTTTTACTAATGTGGTGACTGTTGTCATTAGTAGAATTCCTTCCTCAAGGTTTCCTGTCTGATTTGCATCTTTTGCCATGAGGAGGGGGGGGGGGGGGGGGGCAGTATCTTATCCAACACATTTTAATTTTTACAGTTTTGCATAAAAAACTCAACTTCTTGATGTTGACTTTTCTTTTGCTGGTAACAAATCCTGTTATGTTTTCGGCAAATGGAGTAGAGAGAAAATCTCACCCAAGCCACAGAATTTATCTCTAGTTATTTGTATGTTTTTATATGAAGTAGTACCTTTGATATCTCTGTATTTATGTTACATGGATTTGAAGTCACGATGTACATTTTCTTCTTCCTCTCCCACTTGTCCTATTTATTCACAGATTTGCAATGTCAGAAGCCCTAGATGTAATTCCCAAAGCAGAAGCCATTCTGATAACACACTACGGCTCAGAGAATGACATGGTACAGGAGCTACAGGAGATGGAGGCGTGTCTGCGGGGAATGCCTTTTGCTTAACAGCGTCCTTGAAAAATGTATAAAAGTTTACATATCTTCAAACCGTGTTACATCTGTTTGCAGATTCATGGTTAGCAACACATTTAAGAAGTTTCACATGAAACAGGAGAAGTGTTTCATACAGGTGTGTTTTTTCCCCCATTCTGATTATTTTTTTTTCAGTTAGTGTCAAGCCTGGGCATCCTTTCCAGGCATCTATTTAAAATTCTGTGTAAGTTTTATATTTGGATATTATTTATTGATATTTTGATGCCCTAGCTTTTAACCATCCTCCTTGTCAAGGAATGGGTTAATAAAATGGTTTTAAGCAGGGAATCTTTTAATACCGAGTGGGTTAAAATCAATATAAACTAACAGTAGACCCCATCACAGGCCCTAATGTCCTTGATACTAGGTCATGCACCAGATGATAAAAAAAAAAAATAAATAATAATAATAATAATACAGTTATCCTTTAGAAGGTAGTCGCAGTCTTATGCATTGCTTATATGAGGACCAAGCTGAGGGACCATTCAGAAATCATTGGGGATTATTCACAGATGTTTTAAGGCATATCCACACATAAAACAGGGCTTTACCAGACAGTTGTAATAGGAATCTAACATGGGGATAAACCAAGAATTGGGGAAAATAATAATGTAACTGAGCACCAGGTCAGTGCACTCATCATTTTGGTGGATGCTTATTTGGAAGGCAAGTATGATATAAGTCCTAGTGTTGTGTTGCTCTACTTTTCTCCAGCGATGTAAGGATTCCACTGAAAGAGATTGCAATCTCACACTGGCTTTCAACAGTATGTTTTTAGGCATGCCTTAATCTCAGAACATTTGTAGACACTGGGCCTTCTACCGGTCCCCCAACTCCTAACAAGACTCTTCTCTAATTTCTTGGAGGCAGAAACAACCATAGCCTGCAAATAGATAGCTTTCTTTAATTATCTGAGACTACTCCACACTAGAATAGCTTACGGCAGCTACCAAGGATTCACCATACATTGGAAAAGTTGGAAAATTTCCATTCCAGATATGTTCCCAACATTTATACCCTAGCACTGTAATAGCCAGCATGTAGCTGTTATATATCAACTGACAGAAGGTAGGTAGTTGGAATAATGCTGGTGCAGGCAGGCAGGTTTGGGGATTTTTCAGTATGGCTAAGCATGTGTGAACAGACATCTTGTGAAATGTTGATAAAGTAGTTATGTAGAAGGTTTAATTTAATGATTGAAGTACAAGTTAAAAAATATTTTTATTGTAATGTGGAGAATCTAATAAATACTATAATTAAAATGTGCTATTTTATTAAAAAAAACATTTGTTTTGCACTGACATTCATATTTATAATTATGTGTTTGCTTACTATCAAAAAAAAAAACCTTCCATGAATACATTCTGTTGACAGATATTATCACTTGTGATAAATAAAAGTAGTAGTTAAATTTTCCCTTGTAGACTTAATTGTTATAACCTACACTGCCTGCTCTATGCTGTAATACCTTCAGGACTGATGCCATTTTGCTTGGTAGGCAAAATTTTTCCAGGGGTCTATATTACATTGTTGAAAGGGCTATTCATCGAACACCCTTTCATTGACATATAAACACTGATCTACCAAAACTTTAAACAGCCACATAAGGGAATTTTTTCCCAGGAGAAAAAAAGTCGCTTGGCCAACAACAAAAAAAACAAACTGTCACACCCTACGAAGTGGGGGCTTTGCCCCCCACACCCCCTAAATAATATACTAACTCCGAGATCACACTACAGTGGAGGCAAGGGCAAATTCCCGATGACAGCCAAGTGATTTTTTTCTCCTGGGAAAAACATGTGCTTATGTGGCCGTTAGAAATTTTGATAGTTCGGTATTTACGTCTTGATGAAAGGGCATTTGATTGATGAACAGCCCTTTCGACAACCTAAATGGAACTCATTTTCCCAGGCTGCTGGTACCTTTCCTATTCAACAGCGCACTGCTCTCTATCAGCCTTCTCCATTAATTCCTGCAGAGAAGGTTCATATACAGGGAGAAAATGGTCCTAGGCTGCTTTTCTTATTTTCATGATTTTTTTTTTTTTAACTTGGGACCTAGTGTTAATTCTTCACTTATTGATGTGTGCCAACTCCTTCAGTTTGGTAAGGTTTTCTGACTTTTGGGTGCTTTTTCTATCCCATCCCCTTTTTGGCCTAGGCCTTTACTATATCCAGTACAGCTTCATTTTCAGGTAAGTACGCCTATGGCAGACAAATTCCATATATTGTTTATGGGCTTGGCAAAATGTTGAACACTGTTTTACATATATTCAGCTTAAAGATGCAACTGAAATGCATTAAAGAAAAGCACTCAAAAAAACTTATTTAATATTCCAGATTTATTTGGCTCCTGAATTGAGAAGAGTCTGTTTCTGCAGTGCCTTGTTCTTATTCTGGACATAGAGCCAGTCAAAGTCTGGCCACAGGTCTAAATTCAAAAAGTGTACTTTGAACTCTATTCATCTAAAGGTTTTCTGTCTAAAACACTTGAATTCTAAAGGATTGCATAAAAGTAATCAGTAATGCCTGGATCTGTTCAAGCAAAACAAGTATTCACTATCCATAAATTCCTTCATAGAAAATATCACAGAAGTCCTGAGAGGAAAGAGGTAAATTCAGATTTAATACTTGAACATTAATTGTGGTTCAGCCACAGGGGATCCTTCAGCCATAGGTGCAAAACGTTTCATAGGTTGTTTCAGAGCTGTAACTAGGTCATTTGCACCCCTGGCAGTGCCTCCATTTGGCACCTCTAACCAAATTGTTGTTTAAAAAATGTCCCCCACAGAGTTGAGAGTAGAAACATACACTTTTAACATGTGCAGACTGTGATGTCAGGTATAGCCAGCTATGCCAGGAGATGTAGGGCAGTGAATGTGTAACATCCTAGCATAGCTAGCTGAAGTTTTGTAAAGAATTATATGTCATTTGTATATTAAACTGATTTGTACAGGTGCTTGTGTTGAAAATGTATTTGTAAAGCTGCTTGTGTTAAAATGTACCAACAGTGGGTCCTGCTGGACAGAAAAGAAATACACCTGTATAACAGACTGTATTGAAGTTAATCTCAGTCCAGCTAACTTTGAAAAATAGTATGAAATTAAATTACCTGGTTAGGCCATAAAGATTGTATCTTACAATTCTGCTTGCAGCCAGAGACAACATGTCTGTGAAAACCAGGATCAGGAATCCTGTATTGTCCTTAGGGGTGAAATAATTGCTACCCTAAAAGGGTAGAAATTTTTGAAATGGTTTTACAACTTCCAGATGCTGCAATGCTTCTAGCAAAACTGTGTGTGTTTCTGTATTATGACATATATGTGCTAGATTCTGGTTCAGTTTCTAGTAATGGGAATAGCGTGGGAACCAGAGGCAGATGACCAGATGTGATGTCATTCCATAATCCAATATTGAAATGATGTTTTAATATTCGATGAGACAGAATTCTCAGGGCACTATGTTTTGGAATTGACAAGACCACTCAACCACTTCATCTTGCCTTGCTTTATTAAGTAAGTAGGACACAGTAATTCTTTAGATCAGTCAGGAAAATGTAGTGAGATTAGTTAAGTATTGTTTTTCTGTATCTGTGTGAATCTTACCATCTGTGTTATTTCTAGAGAATATTTTAACCTTTGAGAGTACTTATATTTATTTGGTGACACTGGCCACTTCTGAAATCCTTCCTGCATTGGTCAAACACTACCATTTGTATTAGTATTAATTTTACTCAGTATAATTAGGTACCCTTGTAAGAGCCTTAGAGTAGCTGGCTTTAGAGTGTTCTGGCGGCAGTATCTACCTTATAGTCTGGGCAGAGGGGGCATAGCTGGTTTCCAGGTGTGTGTGTGTGTGTGTGTGTGTGTGTGTGTGTGTGTGTGTGTGTGTCAGCTATTTGGAGCAGGGACACAGGGTACTGGTTTTACAGAGAGAGTGGTGGAAGACTTGGCTTGGAACACTCTGCTAACAACTCAGCTCTACAGCTGTGATCAATGTGGAGTCTTCTTTGGGGCCTGGTGAGAGAGAGAAAACCAGCCCCAGGATGGCAGTGTGTTCCCTGTGTGCTCTTAAGGGAAACTGTTCTTGGTGCAGAGAGCTGCATCTGGAAATACTGCGCATCTATTTTTGCTCCAAGTGAATGTCCCTCACTGGTGTCAGTGGTGAAGATTGAGGCTCCTTGATTTTAGGCCCAGAGCAGGGATGTCACGCAGACCAAAAACTAAATACATCTCCACACTGTAGCTTTGCTAAACTGTAGCAAACCGCTTCCTAAAAAACAAACAAAAAAAGCACCTACTGTCCTTTCAGTCATCTGTGATGGTAATAGCAGCTGCTTTAAATGACTGCTACTATTCCTTAAGGGCGACCAGTCATACCTGTTGAACAGCTATAATTACACCCCTTAACAGCTTGCACCTATGACAGTTGCCCCGTTTGCCCTGCCTTTGCTCTGCCTTTGCTTTGGCTTTCTTCTGTGACATGAGGTAATGTTTGACATTTCTGCTTCTCTAATGGAAAAGGTCCATTCTTTTGTCAGCACATCATTTGTTAGCGTGGAGGGATAGTACAATGGTCAGACAGTCTCAGATAGTTTAATAGACCCCCCCCCCCCCCATTTGCACATCAGTGTTCAGAAGATGAGAGCTGTCAAAATTGTGTGCTTGTATCATTGCATCAGTGTCATGCCAAAGAGGGTGAAACACTGACTGTACTCCAGGTGGTCTGAGATCATCTAGCATCCTGTCTGGATGATCAGTCAAGAGTTTGAGGGAATGAGTGGCTCATGCCCATTCACCTTGGAGAGTGGAAGCAGTCAGGCCCACTGCAGTACTGGCACTTGGGGAAAGAGGTGCCATGGCATGCAGTATATGGGAGAGAGACATATG
Source organism: Protopterus annectens (assembly GCF_019279795.1). Taxonomy (NCBI): domain Eukaryota; kingdom Metazoa; phylum Chordata; order Ceratodontiformes; family Protopteridae; genus Protopterus; species Protopterus annectens. The sequence continues at coordinate 678,537,720 of NC_056747.1, read as the reverse complement.
CATCACTATTTCAGTGTGGTGACCTTCATGGGGCATATGTCAGAATATGCATATTCCAAGGGGGAGGAATAGCAGGTTGTTGTGTCTGAAACCATGTATGCTAGCCACTAGGGAAGGGTTAAGATAAGATGGAAACCATAAAGGCTCCCTGAATGATGGCCTGCCATGATAACCTCTGGTCCACTGGGAAGTAGAGGCTCATCAAGTCAGGAGAGAGCTGATGTTGACAAGCAACTGGAAGGAAAAAGACAAGATTATTGCAATTTACCTTTTATATATTTACCACCAAGTTATTGGTGACCATTTCTTTGTTAAGGAACTGGAGTAGAAGATGCAAAAGGCTGTGGGGACATGGTCTACTTTGGTCCACTTCTATTACAGTTCCCTGGAGTAAGAGTACCAGAAGGCATCACTTTCTTTCAAGTTTCTGTTCTGGTGTGTGCTCACTTTATTTAAGAGTGTATTAAAAAGACCTGGAAGAAAAGGAACTACCTGACTTGACTCTGTGAAGAACCCTTTTGTGAAGATCTGTCTGAATGTAGACACCAGGTTGTGCTGTTGAAGGGAAAACTAAGAAGTCTGTTACCTTGTGGGTAAAACTCATTTTTTATTTTACAGTCCTGATTTCCTTCGATTATAGGTTTGTCTACTGGGCATGACTCTGATGGATTCTGGTGGGTGAGTGGATCTTGTTTTAATTTTTTTTTTTTTTGTGTAGGAAAAGGTGGTATGTGTACATATCATTTTACATATCTGCATTGCCAAATTGATTGCTTTGATATTTAAATGTAATTGCATACCTCTCAAGTGCACCTCATTACGAGGAACATACCACATTTGGGGTATTAAAAAGTTCATGTTCCTTGAAGTTCCACATTGAAAGACTCTGCCGCACATTCAGTGTTAGGGATTTTTTTTTTTAAGTGAAATCCATAGTAAATAGAAATTAATCATATTAAGTCATTAAAAGATCTTCTTTATAAGTAAAACCAGCATATTTTAACCATTCTATTACCTTCCTAGTTGAAGTTGTTAGTCTGCCATTAGTATATGTTTCACATTTTTCCCATTTGTTCCACATTAATCCTTACTACCTACTAATTGGTAACACATTTTTGGCAAACCTTCCAACTTCATTTTTTCAGGGATTCCTCAGAAAGAAAAATTCTTAAATAATTGTGTCACAAAGGCCGTAAAAATAAAACATATTGTTTTTATATAACACTGTGATGCACTTAAAATATGACTTTTTGCATCAGTTTGCATTTTCTAAACAATAGTAATGCAAGTGTAAACTATCACATTATGGACTTAATAACCACCATTGATTACCTGAGAAGTTATGAGGGACAGGTCAAAAGTAAGATTAAAACAGCATGAGTATTGTGCAAAATCAGGGACATTTGAGATGTACTGTATGGTCTTGGGCCATTTACCTGTCATTGTACTGTTGTCTGCATTTGCTCCTTTCTTCCTCCATAATAAGGATTAAAATTTGAGAACAGAAAGATTATTGTGCATCAAAAATGTGTCTAGTTCAAGGCAACAGTACATGAACTTTTTTCTTTTGCTGTGATCTATCAATCACAGCAGCAAACAACTCAAATTACCTTTGCCAATTTGACAAATATGAAGGGGAGGTGTTTAAGGGGGGTTCCATTAAAAATCTTGAACATTCAAAAGTTTGAGCCACATGTGGTCGACACCATATGAGCGAACTTTTGAAAGTTTGCAAGTTTCAATGGAGATCGCCATAGGGAATATTTCCCTTTACTTCAATGTAGTGCGATCTTGAAGTTGGTATGTTTAAGTAGCAGGGGGTGTGGGGGGTGCAGGGGGGCTTGCCCCCCTGCCTGGAGCATTCAGGTAAGTTTTTTTTTTTTTTTAATTTTTTTTTATTTGTTCAAAGTTTTAAAACTTTGCTCATATGGTGTTGGATCATATGATAGTCGAAGTTTTAAACCTTCGAGCATATAATGTTGACCCGTTTAGGGGGAGGGTAGATTATTTTAAAGACTACAACTCAGGCATAACAAAAGAATGAAAATTGGCCACTTTAGAAAGAAAAAGTAGTAACAGGCACTGAGAATACTGTTCTGTGTGATTATCCCTGTTCATCTTTTAAGGAGTCATTGAAAAGCAAGAAATGTTAATTAAACCTGACTGACTAAAAGCTTTGACAGGAGTTTAGAGGCTATGATGTAATATTTTAAAGCTAAACACTGCATTGGTGGATACCAAGACGTAGACTGAAAAATAATGTGCCATACCCCATGTAGGCAGACTCTAGAATTACATTTAAAAATATTTAAAAAAAAGTATATAGAGTCCAAAAGTAGTGTTAAAATGTGGGAAACATCATGACCTGGTAAAATAAACATGTTTTTTTCAGTCTGTGGGTGGGTTCTCTTTTAAAGCAGCTTCAGTCAGAGCTATCTTTAAATCTATAGCCGCCTTCTGTCACATCATCTTAAGTGGCATTGATATGGCTGCAACCTGGTCAATGTTCAGTCCTTTAGTACCTTTGTAAGACATTGTAAGCTGAACATTTTATATATATATATATATATATATATATATATATATATATATATACACACATATGTACACACACGTGCGCGCACACACACACACGTGTGTGTGTGTGTATATATATATATATATATATATATATATATATATATATATATATATATATATATGTATAGAGAGAGAGAGATCGCCTGTGGGAGCATGCAAACTTGTACTGTCTGTGCTGAGTATGTCACCCATTCAGTTAGCTGGGGACTCTGTCCTGAACATGTATGTTACGGCAGAAGAACCTATTTATCAGATATGAAAACAGGTTTATTGGCCATAGTCATCTGTCAATTCCTTTTGATAACTGTATGGCTCCTACAAGACTTGAGTTCCAGTTACTGAACTTGGGACTAGAGTTTTCACGTGGTTTGGAACTGTAGAGGATAGGGAGAGGTAATACTAATTTGGGAGACTATCACATGTTGAGCAAACAGACCCCCAGGCCCTCAGTCCTGGATATAAAATGGCAAGTGGACCTATTAGTACAGAACTAGCATAATGTTAAGTACCTGTGGCATTTTATTGACCTCTGTGGGTGCTGCCTCTTTGTGCATTTTAATTAAGTCATTGTTCTCCATATATCAGAGAACATAGAGCTTGCAGAACAATGATGAGTGGCTTTTTCTTCCACCATTATACAAAGTGCTCTAACATATAGGAAAAAGGAGCACACCAACAGCATACACATTGTTTTGACCCTTTCCACTACTAGCATTCAACAAGCCATGAATGAGGATCCATGTTTGTGTTTCAAAATATGCTTTCCTCTGTCACAAAATACATTCCTGAAAGCACACTATCATAGTTACATGATTGTAAATGAACCTGCAAAGTTTCTACACTAAGCAGAACAAAAGTAAAACAAAGAAGAAACTGAAAAAGCAGAAAAAGTTTATTGTTTTGAACTTGGTTGAACAGTTTTTATCAGTTTGCTCAAGTCACTATTGATAATCACTTTGCAGCAAAGAGCACATTTGCTTAAAAATGCAAAATGGGCGTACAGTTCAGTTTAGATTTTTGCCAAGTCATTTAAATGTGGCAATGATGGGTTATAGTTTTTTTGTCATTTACAAATCACAGTCATAATAAGAGAATAGAAGTAAACGTCTCAGCATGCATCTCTGTTTTGTACTCAGGTGTTAAAAACTGATGTGTTTGTGCCCACGTAATTCACACTCTAATACCTTGTTTCCCCCTTTTTTTTTCTTTCTTTTTCATTTTTCTTTCTCTCTGTCTCAAATTGTAAAATGGCATTGTTTTACATAGAGGTTTCATCTCTGTGAATAGTTGGCCACACCAAGGAATTCATTTCAGACATTAACAATTCCTGTAACAGCAGACTGCATTGTCATTAGTGGTAGCTGCTTTGTTAGTCTGAGGGATGAATGTAATTAGAAGGTGCCCAGTCCAGAGATGCATCTCTGTTTTTTTGCTTAGGCTTGATCAAGCTCAGTTTGAGCTATGTGAGCATTTGAAAGCTTGAGGCCAAACTGTAATTGTAGCAGCCATGGTCAGGGAGACAATGATGCTGTAGAAATCTGCAAGTGGAGTGAGGTGGTTGGTGGTGGGATGTAGTTTTTCAATTAGAAAGTGCAGCAAAATGCATGAAATTTAGCTTAAAGAAAGAGGCAGATTTAAATGCATCTAGAGGAAACACTAAAAGCAACATGTCCATAAAATTCAACAAGAAGGTAGCTGCAAGTCTTACCAAGTTTGCTTGAAAATACAAATCTGTCAGTGTCCTTAAGGAGGAGTCGCTATCTGCCATCCTCTCTGCTAACCCCCCCCACAATCTTGCCTTCATTGATTTTTTAAATATTTCCCATTGTGCCCTAGCCTCCTTTAGCAATGCATCTAGTACTGCCCTTTCCTTTTGTGAGAAAAAAATATTTTCACTTAGTGAATGCCTTGCAAAAAAGGAAGAGCTTTTGAGGAAGAAAAAGAAAGGGTAAACAAAAGTAAATTCTGGCAAAGAAAACTGGAGGAAGTTAGGTCCTGTAGCAGTAGGTTTGGTAGATAATACCTGAGTAATCTAAGGAGGCTTTGTAATATTTTTGTAGCATGTTTTGTGTTACGTCCTGAGGACAGGCTAAACACTGCCTTTAAATTTTAATTTTAGGAACCCGTACAGTAATGATAGCACTGTTGTAGTTTTTCTTCTAGAAACAAAACAGTTGTGCAACTACTCATTTGAGTATTGTAGTGTGTGCATGTGTGAGTGTGTGTACGTACATTTCTGTGCCCAAGCTCATGCTTGCACATACTGGTAGTGGTGTGTGTTTGTTTTCCAAAGTAAAAAAACTTCATTCCTGAGTTTTGACTTACATTTTCTTTTATGTACATGAGCACTTCATCTTTGCAGTTAAGATGCAAGAGACAGTTAAAATAGAGAACATCCTCTGGGGCCAGGTGTCCCTTGTACTGACTTGAGACTATAACACCTATAGAATTATCCTGCACCAAAACAGTGCATCTCTCTGTGCTAGAAAAAAGCAAGAGTATTCAAGCTGCCAAGAAAAGTATAATGTCATGTATGAGAGAGAAAGTCTGTGAAACATATGGCCACCCTATAGGTGCAGTTAAGCTATTACACAGTGCATTAAGGCTAAAATTGTATACCTCAACCATTGACCACCATCATAATCTTTTTAAACTCTAAATTAGTTTGGTCTCATCTACATTGTGTTACACTTGACCTTCCTATATTTTATCTTTTAACAAACAGAGCACAGCTAGAAGAGACAAAAAATATTTTAATGCCATTTGTAGATTGTTACAAGCAGTTTGGGAGTCTCTTGCGTGAACGTGTGCAACTCCTCAGGTATAGTATTGGAAATGGCAGCCTTCTTTGTTTGAATCAAGAGTTGCTTTAGTTACGCCTCCTGGGCTCCTGTGCTGTCATTGCTTTAGGGTCAAGGATCTTGCCAATAAATAGGAGAGAGCCAGTGATGTCATCTCGAATCAGGAAAATGAAGGGCCTATTGACACGGTACTCTGTTGAGATGGTCACACGGGCGGCTGCTGCAGCTGTGTCGGTGAGTTCAGCTCCTGTCTCATCAAGCTCCAGGGCAGCCTTATGCTGTACTTTGGTGATCTTTGTTGGACCTGCAGCAATTTTGCTGAAATCAGGTGTCTGAAATAAGCCTCTAAGATCTATGGAAAGAAATAGAAGGATGTAAGTAATTAATGTACTTTCTTGTAAATACATACCTTCCGTCTAAGACACATTTTACTAGGGCAGTTTTCTCTGCAGCTTATATATTTCAGCAGTTTTATTTTGATGCCCCCCCCCCCATTTCTAGACTACATAAAACTGTACCTGTTGTACAGTTCAGTGGGATAGATACAGAGGGGATTAACTCCAGTCAGGTAGTCCCAGAGGGATTAATTCAGAGTCTGTAAGTGTACATTCCAGATTGCATTGTATACCTTTCTGGCTTTGAATATATGTAGGTCCCTGAAATGGGGGGTTTCTGATCCCACTTGTTAAAAAGAAAGAGTAATTGCAATGGCTGCTGAAATAATTCATGATGCATTCATTTCATATATATTTATACCTTCTGCATTATTTCCTAGCTACTTGCAAAACTAAAAAAAAAAAAAAAAAAAAAAAAAAAAAACGGTCTACCATATACATCTGTATACATCACTGCTTACTGTGCAACCTTACTTGTAATGTCACACATTCAGTAGTGTTTCTAATTTCAGTGGAAAGAAGCAAGTTGTTACTGACAAGCAAAAGAACAAGATGGAAACCCAGGTTAAGTAACCAATTTCCACCCTTCTGATACAGTAATTAATGGAATAACTTGAAAATGGATAGTCTGATTTTGCTTGTTTCCACTGATAGCCATATAACAATACAGGATCTTAGTTTTAACCTAAGTATACATGGAAAGAACACCTCATGCGGTTAAAAGATGCCTGAAATCGCATCATTATTGTCTTCTGTAGGCATTATCATTCTGTATATGGGACTTGGCGGGAAGTTTATTTTAATAACAATGACTATATACTGCTGTGTCCAGTATTGCATCGACTGCATCTAGCTGTTTCAAAAGTCAAACCACAACCACTCTGGCTATTTTACTTTAAATATTAATGTAGAAGTAACACAAAAGTCTGATGTTCCCATGTTTATTGCATTCTGAGATATGTGTTGCGCTATTTATTTATTTATTTATTCTAAACCTCACAAGTGGCTTATAGTTATATGAACTACACACTGCTTCCTGCACTTTGCACAGCCGTCTGACTTTTGAGAGACGCATCTTAGTTTTTATTGTTTCATTTCATTAATGTCTTAGCTTGTAATGAAGCTCAAACATTATCTGCAGTGTTTTTTTGAGGGTCTGTTGTTTTTACATCAGTTGTGATGTCCTTCAAGGATGCATCTGCAGTCCTAACAAATGGGTTGTCCTGGCCTCAGGCAGCCCTTCGGTCGGCCGATTCCAAAGTCTGGGTCTGGCCTCGGCTGATGTCGCACTTCACCCGACGTCATAGCTGCAGTTCTGCGGGTATAAAGGCATCAGCCGATGCCATTTTCCTCAGTCTTTCTTGCCGCGTGGCGTCCGAAGCAGAAGCTGTTGGCAAGTGCCGGACGGTCAGAACCAGAGATTGCTACTACCGAAGACTTCTAAAAAGCTAAGTACCCCGTTGGGGACTCTTTCTTGCCTCAGCCGATGTCAGAAAAAGTGAATAACTGTTTAACTTGTGGGAAACAAATACCTCATAAAGATTTCCACTCTTACTGCCTACCTTGTTTAGGCCCAGACCACGACGTAGCAGCTTGTCTAGCCTGTGCTTCCTTCAACCGACGAACACTTAGACGTCGGTCGGAGTTTGCAGAGGAGTTTTTCGGCTCCGCTTTTGCTTATATCATGCCGTCGGAGACTCCGACTTCACATTTAGCTAAAAAGCGTAAGGAAAAGGACCGACACTCGCGGTCCGCGGTTTCGGCCGAAACCGCGGCTAAACCAACCGCGAGTGTCTCTGTTTCGGCTGAAGCCGAGTCCCGCGGTTCTTCCTTCGGCTGAAAGTTTGCCTCCTTCTACCGAGGCCTCTTCCAGCATGGCTGAATCTGCTACTGAAAATCCTCCTGCTCTTACAGTTTCTCAGGATTTATCAGATACTATCCCCTTAGATGTATCTTCTCCTGCACGTGGAGCTGCTAGGCCCCCTGCATCCATGTCAATTAAGGCTTTTTCCAGGGCTAAAGCAGCAAAATCTTCGAAGGCCGTGCCTGCTAAAGTCCCCTCTCACAGGCCTAGCTCTAGTACTCAAATGCTTAGTCTAGCAGAGGATCTCATTTCTTTGATCAGGGGAACCCAGTCTCACCCTGACAGGGCCTCTCACCCACCTCCAGAGAAGAGGCTTAGAGCAGAGCCCCCTGAGCCAGTTTCTTCAGATTATTCCTCTGATGATTCAGAAAATTCAAATCCTCCAGAGGGCCCTTACTCTCCATATGAGGACTCTGATGCAGAGGATTCCATACCTTCTGCCTCTCCTCCTGAGGAATTTTCTTTTGGGGATACCTTGCATGCTATGAGGGAACAATTTCAATGGCAGGGCCAGGATTTTTCAGACTCTAGGAAAAGGCTTAGGACCTTTTTACATTTACCACAGCATAGGCCTTTAGCTATTCCTCCAGTACTTACAGTTGTGGATGATGCATTTAATGATGCCTGTACTGCCCCTGACTCACTGCCTCCGGCCCCTGCTAAGCCCGACAGATACTACAGGGTTCCGGACACACATTATCATTTGTATAAGGCTCCTATTGCAGACCCTGAAACTATTTTACAGGGCCCCAAAGCTGTAGCAGTTGCCTCTGCCAAAAAAACCCTCCCCTCTGAAAGAGAATCTAGGGCATTGGAGAGATGGGGTAAAAAAGTTTATACTTCTGCTACTCTTTCGGCTAGGGCCTTAAACTGTCAATTCCACATGATTCAGTATCAGGAATTTCTGTTAGATCAGCTCACTAAAAAACTGTCCTCTCCTGAACCTTTAGACCGTAAGTCCCTTCAGGATTTGGTGCATAACACTCAGCAGGTCAGTAATCATTCCTTAAAATGCGGCTATGATGCACTGGAGGCTTCCTTTAGATCAGCTATGACTGGTACAGTGATCAGAAGGCATGCATGGTTAAAAGAACAATCCTTACCAGACCATGTAAAATCAAAGCTTCTAGATGCTCCCATGGAAAAGCACAGTTTGTTTGGTTCCCCTGCACAGCAAGTGTTGAAGAAGGTGGAAGAAAAAGCTAAATCTGTCCAGACAGTCAAGGATTTCTTACAGGTCAAGCCTCCGAGGTTTAGTAGGAACTGGCCTTCCAAGAATTGGTCCTTTCCAGCCACCACCAGAGCACAGAGAAGCAGAAATAGACGCCCTAGAGGCAGAGGTCAATCCAGAGGTGCCTACAGGGGACGTCAGTGGCAGCCTAACAGCCAGAGAGCTACTGCCACAGATCCAGCCACTACCACTTCTACAGGACAATCACAGTGACTTGGCTCTGAAACCGCCTACCAGGGAACAACTGGCAGCACCCTTAGGCAGAAAATTAGCCTTATTTTCAGTAAATTGGCATTACATTACAAGAGACAAATGGATTTTACAGACAATAGACAAAGGCTACAGGTTTCACTTCCATACTCTTCCAAGGAAGAGAGGAATGCCAAACCTACCTCCAAACCAAAGGACAAACGCTCTACAACAAATAGACCACTTACTAAGGATGAGAGCTATAGAAAAGGTACCGACTATGGAACAAGGACAAGGATTTTATTCAAGGCTTTTCCTAGTACCAAGAAAGGAAAAACAATGGAGACCTATCCTCGACCTGTCCGCTCTAAACACATATCTCATTGTTCCAAAATTCAAAATGCTGACCCTACAGCAACTTCTTCCCATGCTGGGCAAGGAGTCTTGGCTGGTGACTCTGGATCTCAAGGAGGCATACCTGCACGTCCCCATACGACCAAATTGCAGAAGATACCTCAGATTTCTTGCAGGATCAGAGCATTATCAATTCTCAGCATTGCCTTTTGGCTTATCTACTGCGCCCAGAGTATTCACGAAATGCCTGGCATCAGTAATTGCTCATTGCAGGCTTCAGGGAATTCAAATTTATCCATACCTGGACGACTGCCTGTTACAAGCGGACAGCAAAGACAAATTAACAAAAGATTTGGAAAAGGTTATTCACCTGCTGCAAGCCCTGGGATACACAGTCAACACAAAGAAGTCAAGGCTGATACCATCCCAAAGGATAACCTTCCTGGGTGCAGAACTGGACACATCAAACCAGATGGCATTCCTCACAGCAGAAAAACAGAAGCAGCTACCACTCTATTTCATGGCATTAACAACGCAGAACCAGCTTACAGCAAGGAAAATCCTGCAAGCCCTGGGTTACATGGCATCCTGCATAATATTAATTCCACATGCCAGACTACATATGAGGAAGTTGCCATGGTACCTGAGGAATTTATGGTCTCAGCACAAGCACAGCCTAGAAACCAAAATTCCAATAATTCCATGCCTGAAGCAAGAATTCCAGTGGTGGGCCCAGACCTGTCAATTGAACAAAGGACTGCCCTTCCACAGGCCTCACCCAAGCCAGACTATCACCACGGACGCCTCAGACCTCGGTTGGGGGGCACACATGGTGGACAAGTGCATACAAGGCTTATGGACTCAAGACCAGATGAACCTACACATAAATCAAAAAGAGTTGCTGGCAGTAAAACAGGCAATTCAGACATTCAGACCATTTCTACAACAGGGTCATTTGCTGATAAGGACGGACAACACCACAGTTATGTGGTATATCAACAAACAGGGAGGCACACATTCATATCCTCTATGCCGGATGGCAATGGACCTCTGGAATGTGGCCCGGAGCCTCAACATTCAGCTCCAAGCCATATTCGTGCCAGGAAAAGAAAATATACTAGCTGACATCTTAAGCAGAACTACCACGGATGCCCACGAATGGATGCTGCATCCAGACATCTTCAAAACCATCACAAGGAAATGGGGACTGCCAGAAATAGACCTGTTCGCATCCCCACACAACCACCAATTGAAAAAATTCTGCACAAGGACATACCACCCACTTGCTTGGAAGGTGGACTCCCTATCCTTCAGTTGGGAAAACCTGACAGCATATGCATTCCCACCTCTTCCTTTGATGCACAAAGTGCTACTGAAGATCAAAGAAGATCACCCGAGGATCATCTTGATAGCTCCAGATTGGCCGAGGCAACATTGGTACCCGCTACTGAGGAGTATGTCCCGGGAACACGCATGGCCTCTACCCCTACTACCTCTACTGCTAACACAGAACAACTTCAAAATCCTGCATCCGAACTTGAAAACACTGCAGCTAGCTGCTTGGAACATTACATAAGGAGAAATAACCCAGATTTATCTCAAAGGGTTAAAGACATTATCTTGGAGGCTCGCAGACCCTCAACAAGGAAAACTTATTCAGCAAAATGGAAAAGATATCTCATTTGGAGTGCAACAAAAGGAGTAGATGCATCATTGGCAAACATAGCTAACATCCTGGAATACTTAGCAGAGCTTTTCCACAATGGTCTGTCCTACTCCTCCATTAAGATTCATGCATCGGCAATTTCAGCAGAATACAACATGGATCCTCCAGTCTTTTCTCAACCTCTACTCAGGCAGTTTCTCAGAGGAATTAAAAATGTAAAGCCACCAAGGAAACCACCATTGCCTACATGGGACTTGAACTTTGTGTTAGAAAAGTTAACGCTCCCCCCTTTTGAACCAGCAGCAACAGCAGAATTGCAGTACTTATCTTGGAAGACTGCATTCCTGCTTGCAATCACTTCAGCTAGAAGGGTTTCTGAATTACAGGCATTAATGGCAGTACAGCCCTTCCTTATTCTCCATCAGGATAGAGTGTCCATGAGAACTAATCCTACCTTTATGCCAAAGGTGGTCTCAAGGGTATCATTAAACCAAGCAATACACCTACCAACATTCCTCCCCAACCCACAGAACAGGGGGGAAAGATTGCTGCATACCTTGGATGTACACAGACAATTGCGCTACTACCTGGACAGAACCAAGAACAACAGAAAAACTGACCAGCTTCTGGTAGCATATGCAACAGGAATGGAAGGAAAAGCAATTTCAAAACAAACAATCTCAAAATGGATAGGAAATTGCATTAGATTTTGCTACTCTTTTCATGGAAAGGCAACTCCAGAAAACATCAGACCTCATTCCACAAGGGCTACAGCCACTACTACAGCTTTCTTACGAGGAGTGGCTACCAAAGACATTTTAGAGGCTGCTACTTGGAGCTCCGTGCATACATTTGCCAAGCATTATAATCTACCTTTATACTCCAGATCCCGAGCAGGTTTTGCCACTGCTGTTTTGCAAGGGATCTTAACTACACCATAAACTCTTAGTGCCTCCTTAGTGCCTCCTCCCGCAGTTTGGCTATGGTATTCTACCCATTTGTTAGGACTGCAGATGCATCCTTGAAGGACATAGTACAGTTTTGTACCTACCATAAATGTAGATGTCCGAGAGGTATGCATCTGCAGTCAGGATTACCCACCCTCCTTCCCCTCTGTGGTACTCCTAGGGTATTTGCCCATCTTGTAGCTAGCTGGGGGAATCTATTATGGTGTATTTATTTGTATATATGTATATACATGTTTATTTCTATTTGCTCTCTATTGTTTGGAAACATTTACATTTATCCAAAGTTAGCCTTCCTAGAGGGCACCTGGCATCTGGGGCAAGAAACACTGAGGAAAATGGTGTCGGCTGATGCCTTTATACCCGCAGAACTGCAGCTATGACGTCGGGTGAAGTGCGACATCAGCCGAGGCCAGACCCAGACTTTGGAATCCGGCCGACCGAAGGGCTGCCTGAGGCCAGGACAACCCATTTGTTAGGACTGCAGATGCATACCTCTCGGACATCTACATTTATGGTAGGTACAAAACTGTACTTTTCTCATACCAAAGGAGACTAACAGAGACACAGAAACCTCAAATATAGATGCAGGTAAGTGTAGCTTGAAAATCATAGTGCATAAAGTCAGACAACAAAGCCAAGGCTGTTTTATCTAGGCCAATAGGACCTACTGAGGTTCATGGGCACAATTATGGCTTTCATCACTGCTGATTTCATGCTCTGAGAAGCATATATGAGCTGAGTTTGCTGTGTGGCATGGCAAGCTATAATCATCATCAGCAAGTTCACATTCTCTGACCGCAGTGCTATTTTAACAAAATAAACTACTTTAACTGCCATAGAGTTGTTTTGAAAATGTAAATGGGAAACACTCTTCTTCTTTCGGCTTTTTCCCGGTTAGGGGTCACCGCAGCGGATCATCTGTCCGCTCATGATTGGCAGTGGAGATGTCCTTCAAGGATGCATCTGCAGTCCTTACAAATGGGTTGTCCTGTCATCAGGCAGCCCTTCGGTCGGCCGGATTCCAAAGTCTGGGTCTGGGCTTGGCTGGTGTCGCACTTCACCCGACGTCATAGCTGCAGTTCTTCGGGTATAAAGGCATCAGCCGACGCCATTTTCCTCAGTCTTTCTTGCCGCGTGGTGCCCGAAGCAGAAGCTGTTCGCAAGTGCCGGTCGGTCAGAACCAGAGATTACTACTACCGAAGACTTCTAAAAAGCTAAGTACCCCGCTGGGGACTCTTTCTTGCCTCAGCCGATGTCAGAAAAAGTGAATAACTGTTTAACTTGTGGGAAACAAATACCTCATAAAGATTTCCACTCTTACTGCTTACCTTGCTTAGGCCCAGACCACGATGTAGCAGCTTGTCTAGCCTGTGCTTCTTTCAACCGGCGGACGCTTAGACGTCGGTCGGAATTTGCTGAAGAGTTTTTCGGCTCCGCTTTTGCTTACATTATGCCGTCGGATACTCCGACTATGCAAATTTCTAAAAAGCGCAAGGAAAAGGACTGACACTCGCGGTCCGCGGTTTTGGCCGAAACCGCGGTTAAGCCAACCGCGAGTGTCTCGGTTTCGGCTGAAACCAAGTCCATGGTTCTTCCTTCGGCCGAAAACTTACCTCTTACCGAGGCCTCATCTAGCTTGGCTGCATCTGCTACTGAAATCCCACCTGCTCTTGCAGGTTCACAGGATTTATCTGACACTATCCCTTTGGATATATCCACCCCTGCACGTGGAGCTGCTAGGCCTCCTGCATCCATGTCGATTAAGGCCTTTGACAGGGCTAAAGCAGCAAAAACTACCAAAACTGTGCCTGCTAAGACCCCCTCTCACAGGCCTAGCTCTAGTTCACAAATGCTTAGTCTAGCAGAGGATCTCATTTCTTTGATCCGGGGATCCTAACCACATCCAGACAGGGCCTCTCACCCACCTCCAGAGAAGAGGACTAGAGTAGAGCCCCCTGAGCCAGTTTCTTCAGATTACTTCTCTGATGATTCAGATAATTCAAACCCTCCAGAGGGCCCCTTTTCTCCTTATGAGGATTCTGATGCAGAAGAGTCCATTCCTTCTGCCTCTCCGCCTGAGGAATTTTCTTTTGGGGAAACCTTGCGTGCTATGAGGGAACAATTTCAATGGCAGGGCCAGGATTTCTCAGACTCTAGGAAAAGGCTTAGAACCTTTTTGCATTTGCCACAGCATAGGCCTTTAGCCATTCCTCCAGTACTTACTGTTGTGGATGATGCATTTAATGATGCTTGTACTGCTCCTGATTCTCTACCTCCGGCCCCGGCTAAGCCCGATCGGTACTACAGGGTTCTGGACACACATTATCATTTGTATAAGGCCCCTTTTGCAGATCCCAAAACTATCTCCCAGGGACCCAAGGCTGTAGCAGCTACCTCTGCCAAAAACCCCCTCTGAAAGGGAATCTAGGGCCTTAGAGAGATGGGGTAAAAAGTTTACACTTCTGCTACTCTTTCAGCTAGGGCCTTGAACTGCCAATTCCACATGATTCAGTATCAGGAATTTATGTTAGACCAGTTAACTAAAAAACTAACCTCTGATGAACCATTAGATAAAAAATCTGTACAGGAAATGGTACATAACATTCAGCAGGTCAGTAATCATTCCTTAAAATGCGGCTATGATGCACTGGAGGCTTCCTTTAGATCAGCCATGACTGGCACAGTGATCAGAAGACATGCATGGTTAAAAGAGCAGTCCTTACCAGACCATGTTAAATCAAAGCTCCTAGATGCTACCATGGATAAGCTCAATTTGTTTGGCTCCCCTGCACAGCAGGTGCTGAAGAAGGTGGAAGAGAAAGCAAAATCTGTCCAGACAGTCAAGGATTTCTTGCAGGTCCAGCCTCCAAGGTTTAGCAGGAACTGGCCTTCCAAGAATTGGTCCTTTCCAGACACCTCCAGAGCTCCGAGAGGCAGGAATAGGTGCTCAAGAGGCAGGGGTCAATCCAGAGGTGCCTACAGGGGACGTCAGTGGCAAAATAACAACCAGTGAGGTGCAGCCACAGATCCAGCCACCACCACTTCCACAGGACAATCACAGTGACTTCGCTCTGGCACCACCTACCAGGGAACAACTAGAAGCACCCTTAGGCGGGAAGCTAGCCTTATTTTCAGTAAACTGGCATTACATCACAGGAGAGAAATGGATTTTACAGACAATAGACCAAGGTTACAGGTTTCACTTCCATACTCTACCAAGGAAGAGAGGAATGCCAAACCTACCTCCAAATCAGAAGACAGAAGCTCTAGAACAAATAACTCACTTACTAAGGATGAGAGCTGTAGAAAGGGTACCATCTATGGAACAAGGGCAAGGATTTTACTCCAGACACTTCCTGGTACCAAGAAAAGAAAACCAATGGAGACCTATTCTCGACCTGTCCGCTTTAAACACATACCTCATTGTTCCAAAATTCAAAATGCTGACCCTACAGCAGCTTCTTCCCATGCTGGGCAAGGAGTCTTGGCTGGTAACTCTAGATCTCAAGGAGGCATACCTGCATGTCCCCATACGACCAAATTGCAGAAGATACCTCAGATTTCTTGCAGGATCAGAGCATTATCAATTCTCAGCATTGCCCTTTGGCTTATCTACTGTGCCCAGATTATTCACGAAATGCCTGGCATCAGTAATTGCTCATTGCAGGCTTCAGGGAATTCAAATTTACCCTTACCTGGACGACTGCCTGTTACATGCGGACAACAAAAACAAATCAACAAAAGATTTGGAAAGGGTCATTCATCTACTACAAGCCCTGGGATACACAGTCAATATAAAAAAAGTCAAGGCTGATACCATCCCAAAGGATAACCTTCTTGGGTGCAGATCTGGACACATCAAAACAAATGGCATTCCTGACAGTAGAAAAACAGGAGCAACTCCCTCTCTACTTCATGGCATTAACAAAGCAGAACCAGCTAACAGCAAGAAAAGTCCTGCAAGCCCTCGGTTACATGGCATCCTGCATAATATTGGTTCCAAATGCCAGACTACATATGAGAAAGTTACAGTGGTACCTAAGGAATTTATGGTCTCAGCACAAGCACAGCCTAGAAACCCAAATTCCAATAATTCCATGCCTGAAGCAAGAATTCCAATGGTGGGCTTAGGCCTGTCAATTAAACAAGGGACGGCCCTTCCACAACACTCAGCCAAGCCAGGCCATCACAACAGACGCCTCAGACCTCGGTTGGGGGGCACACATGCTGGACAAGTGCATTCAAGGCTTATGGACTCAAGACCAGCTGCACCTACACATAAATCAAAAGGAAATGCTGGCAGTAAAACTGGCAATTCAGGCATTCAGACCATTTCTTCAACAGGGTCAACTGCTGATAAGGACGGACAACACCACAGTTATGTGGTACATCAACAAACAGGGAGGCACACATTCATACCCTCTATGCCGGATGGCAATGGACCTCTGGAATGTGGCCCTGAGCTTCAACATTCAGTTACAAGCAATTTTTGTGCCAGGAAAAGAAAATATACTAGCAGACATCCTAAGCAGAACTACCACGGATGCTCACGAATGGATGCTGCATCCGGACATCTTCAAAACCATTACAGGGAAATGGGGACTACCAGAAATAGACTTATTTGCATCCCCACACAACCACCAACTGAAAAAATTTTGCACAAGGACGTACCACCCACTTGCTTGGAAAGTGGACTCCCTATCCTTCAGTTGGAAAAACCTGACAGCATATGCATTCCCACCTCTTCCTTTGATGCACAAGGTGCTATTGAAGATCAAAGAAGACCATCCAAGGATCATCCTGATAGCTCCAGACTGGCCAAGGCAACATTGGTACCCATTACTGAGGAGCATGTCTCGAGAACAAATATGGCCTCTGCCCCTTGTTCCCCTGCTGTTAACACAGAACAACTTCAAAACCCTACATCCAAACCTGAAAACACTGCAGCTGGCTGCCTGGAGCATTGCATAAGACCAAATAACCCAGATTTATCTCAAAGGGTTAAAGACATTATCTTGGAGGCTCGCAGACACTCAACAAGAAAAAATTATTCAGCAAAATGGAAAAGATATCTCATTTGGAGTACTGCAAAAGGAAAAAATGTGGCACTGGTAAACATAGCTAACGTCCTGGAATACTTGGCAGAGCTCTTCCACAACGGCCTGTCCTATTCTTCCATTAAGATTCATGCATCAGCTATTTCAGCAGAATACAACTTGGATCCTCCAGTTTTCTCACATCCTCTACTCAGGCAGTTTCTGAGAGGAATTAAAAACGTAAAACCACCTAGGAAGCCACCATTGCCAGCATGGGACTTGAACTTTGTGCTAGAAAAGTTGACACTCCCTCCTTTCGAACCAGCAGCAACAGCAGAATTACAGTACTTATCATGGAAAACTGCTTTCCTGCTTGCAATCACTTCAGCAAGAAGGGTATCCGAGCTACAGGCATTAATGGCAGTACAGCCCTTCCTGATCTTCCATCAAGATAGAGTGTCCATGAGAACTAATCCTACTTTTATGCCAAAGGTGGTCTCCAGGGTATCTTTAAATCAAGCTATCCACCTACCTACATTCTTCCCCAACCCACAGAACAGGGGAGAAAGACTGTTGCATACCTTGGATGTACATAGACAATTACGTTACTACCTGGACAGGACCAAGAGCAATAGAAAAACTGACCAGCTACTGGTAGCATATGCAACAGGAATGGAAGGAAAAGCTATTTCGAAACAGACAATCTCTAAGTGGATAGGAAATTGCATTAGATTTTGTTATTCCTACCATGGGAAGAAAACTCCAGAAAACATCAGGCCTCACTCTACAAGGGCTACAGCCACTACCACAGCTTTTTTACGAGGAGTGGCTACCAAAGACATTTTAGAGGCTGCTACTTGGAGCTCCGTGCATACATTTGCCAAGCATTATAATTTACCTTTATATTCCAGATCCCGAGCAGGTTTTGCCACTGCTGTTTTGCAAGGGATCTTAACTACACCATAATCTTATTTCTCCTCCTCCCCCAGTTTGGCTATGGTATTCTACCCATTTGTAAGGACTGCAGATGCATCCTTGAAGGACATAGTACAGTTTTGTACCTACCATAAATGTAGATGTCCGATAGGCATGCATCTGCAGTCAGGATTACCCACCCTCCTTCCCCTCTGTGGTACTCCTAGGGTATTTGCCCATCTTGTAGCTAGCTGAGGGAATCTATTATGGTGTATTTGTTTGTATATATGTACATACATGCTTATTTTTTGTTTGCTCTCTACTATTTGGAACCATTTGCATTTATCCAAATTTAGCCTTCCTAGAGGGCACCTGGCATCTGGGGCAAGAAACACTGAGGAAAATAGCGTCGGCTGATGCCTTTATACCCGAAGAACTGCAGCTATGACGTCGGGTGAAGTGCGACACCAGCCGAGGCCAGACCCAGACTTTGGAATCCGGCCGATTGAAGGGCTGCCTGATGACAGGACAACCCATTTGTAAGGACTGCCGATGCATGCCTATCGGGCATCTACATTTATGGTAGGTACAAAACTGTACTTTTTACGGTGTCGAGTTGCCAGCCTGGCGCCCAACCTTCCACAGAAGGCACACACACACACACACACACACACACACACACACACACACACACCTAGGGTCAATTTAGAGTGTCCAATCCACCTACTGCATATCTTTGGGATGTGGGAGAAACCCGGAGCTCCCGGAGGAAACCCACGCGACCACAGGGAGGACATGCAGACTCTGCACAGAAGTCACCCCAGCCGAGAATCGAACTGGAGAACCTCTTGCTGTGAGGTGGCAATGCTAACTGCTGCACCACCATGGCCGCTCATAAATGGGAAACACTAGGCATGTGAAAAGAACTAAAAGACTCCGTCTATGCTTTAATGTGGTTGTGCTTCTAAAAATACATTTAAGATTGGTACTCTTAAGGGGATTATTTATTTATTTTTAATTTTTGGCCTATTCTAGTGCCAGAGACCTATGCTTATAACACTGGTAATGAATTCATAATTCATATGTGAATACTAAATTAACTGCCCTGAAGGACCATTTTTAAGCCTAGACAATAACCCAAGGTCAGAATCAAACCTGCACCTTGTGTTTATAAGGGGAAGACCTTAATCATTATGTCAAACCCAAGTGAAGGAGGTACAACATCAATGAACCATGTTTGAAGGATACAAAAATCAGGAAAATGATTGTCTGTAGAAACAGTGTGCTACTTGGTGCCATGTAGTTTAATTTATATTTACATTTTACATTTGTTGACTGGGATTGTCCGACTAAGCTGAAGAGCCCTTTTTCAGCGGAGGCCCGAGGAGAAAAGCTCCAGCATATTGTACAATTTTCATTATAAATTAGCATTAAAAAGCAATGTTACAGGATTATTACAAGGCATTAAGTAGCAATACAATGTTATGCAGTGTCAATAATCAGGAGTATAGCAAAAGTATTTCAACATGTATAAAAAGAAATATGTCATTAAAATGAATAAAGTTTTTGGGGTAAGTGGTCACAAAAACCCAATTTTTATCGTAATATTGTGTGAAGGCAAGGTAGTTGCGATCGAATGTTTCTCTGAGGCGATTTGCTTAATAGATTTTAGAAGACAGTAAAAAGAGTATTCAAGGAAGATTAAAGAAAGCTAGTGAGAAGAGTGAGTTAAGGGCGGAAAGCAGATTAAGTTATGGGAAGTAGGGGATGATAAAGGAGGGAGAATGCAGTGGCTGGACCAGTGACTTTTAAAGTGCTCTTTGGTGGCGGTCTTAAATTGTTTAGGATGTGTAAGGGTCCTGATTTCTATTGGGAGGCTATTCCAGGCAATAGTGGGGTGATAGCTGTACATGTTGCATCCAAATTTAGACTTGGGATTGTAGATTTGTAGTAGGTCTTGGTTAGAGCTTCGGAGAGGTTTGGAGGGGGAATAATGAGAGATGAGGGGATAGTGCTGGGCAGTAGGAAGGCTGGTATAGGATAGAATGGATGATCTGGAGCTGAGAGAGAAGAAGCTGGTGGGGTAATTCAAGCCAGTTTAGGTGTTTTAGAGAGAGAGAGAGAGAGAGTGATGGGATTTGTAGGTTTGTTGGGCAGCAAATCTAACTACCTTGTTATAGATAGATTCAAGTTTGGTCAGGAGTGCTGAGTTAAGATTTGTGAGAATTTGAGAATTGTACATTAGACTGGGTAGAAAGTAGGTAAGACAGAGAGTAATCTTGGCTTCAGAGGTAAGGAATTTCTTGTTACGGTAAAGGAGCCCTAGTTTTGAATGAGTCTTTTTGATACAGTTATTAACATGCAAGTCAAATTTAAGCTGATCGTCAATGGTTACGCCTAAGAGCTTAGTGCTGGATTCTACCTGAATGGGAGTGTTATTAAGGGACTGTATGGAGAAGGAGGGTTTAATATTGTTGAACGTTTTAGGTAGAAAGAGTAACAGCTTTGTTTTTTTTAGGGTTAAGGATGAGCTGGTTGTTGGAGAG
Source organism: Protopterus annectens (assembly GCF_019279795.1). NCBI lineage: Eukaryota > Metazoa > Chordata > Ceratodontiformes > Protopteridae > Protopterus > Protopterus annectens. Next base: position 678,517,175 of record NC_056747.1, on the reverse strand, counting down.
CCATGTTTCAACTAAGTTAAAAGATGCCTGAGTAGCTGAGAAGAGCTAAGAGGGAGAGTTGGCTGCAATGATGAAAAATTACAAAAATAAAACTAGTAAAATGAGCAGACCCGAACCAGAAGAAACATCAGCTTTAATGTGGATAACCAAACTAAGCGCTTTCACCCACAATTGGGCTTCTTCAGAGTCCGTGAACAGTACAACAATAATCACTTAAATACCAATTAGAAACAATAAATCACATGAGTACCTTAATGCAATTAAAAATTAACCTACCAACGTCCAATTCATTCAGCACAAACCCTAGTGCATACTTAAACAGCATAAATAAATACATGAATATACTTATTAAATAAATGTCAAACTTGTTGAAAAATATTATACTGTTACATTTAAAATTCTGTCATAAAAATGGGTGATCATGAAGTGTGTTGTGAAAATGTAGTATGCATTATATAAACTGAGATTTGTGTTTTAATACACAGGCTGTCATTAATGCCCGGTGCATTATATGCATCAAGGCGTAACTGCCACAGACATTCCCTAACTTCCAGTAAGGTTTTAAAATCTCCCCCAAAATCCTTCTTGGGTAACTTGTCAATAACAAAGAATAACATTTTTTTGAAATTAGCACAACCCTTACTGTGATTTAATAGGGCATTGGTAGTTTTTTTTTTTTTTTTAATGTCCCTGTTATGTTCCAATATACAAAGTATGAGTTTTCTTGTAGTTATCCCAACATAGAATGCTGTACATGATAGGCATGTAGCCACATAGACGACCATCTTTGTATTACAGTTACAGTGTCCTGGACATCTTAGTGTTCTCTTGTAACTGCAAATTTGCACATATGGTCCATCATTAATGTATTTACACACAGTGCATGTATCACATTTGCTCATATGTGAGGGTCTATTGTCATAGTTCATAGAATTTTTCTCAAACCTTTTAAATTAGAACCTCTGCTGTTAATAAACCTGGGAACTAGTCCTAATGTATCTTTAGTTTCTTGGGTAAAAACACTATCCCACACAATGTTCATGATATTTCTGACTTTTGCCTCTGTTGGGTTAAACTCCATGACCATGCCAGAGGAATAATTTTGACTGGGGTTGTCCTTAACAGAAGTGTTAACTTTATCTTGTTTTCTGTTGTTATCCATAAGGATGGGCATAAAATCACAGTCTTCTCCTCTCAATCTCCGTACTATATTTATGAAGTAAATCCATCGGATATCCTCTATTCCTAAACATATCCATCAAATGTGTCATTTCAACTTTGAAACATGTTTCCTGACTTATCACTCTGGATATCCGTATCATTTGCCCCTTTACCACATTTTTCTTTTGGTGGTCAGGGTGGCAACTATAATAGTGCAAAAAGGAGTTATTATATTTTTTTGCGGAAAATTTTAAGTGTGCATTTGGTCATCCTCTATATATAACTGAATATCCAAAAACTCAATTTTGTGTTTATCAATGTGATTTGTAAATTTAAGAAACTCAGTTTGATTCAGATAATTGATAAATTCTTCTACATCATTTTTAGAGCCCTTCCAAAAAATTAGAATATCGTCCAAATATCATAAATATTATTTTGGACTTGTATTCTGATTTGAAAACAAAATTCTGTACCCAATCTGCTAATACCAAATTAGCATAAATGGGTGCGCACCTGGCTTCCATCGCAACCCTGTTTGTCTGTTTATAATATTCACCGTCAAAGAATATGAAATTATTAAATAATACCATATCCAGTAATTCCGTCGAGACTTCTCTTAACTTGATGTAATCACTGTGTTTCAACAAACTATTACTGAACATATCCAGCCTGATCTGGTGGGGGATAACTGAAAACAAATTGATGACATCAACAGTCACAAACCAAAATTCCTCACTAACATCAATATTGGTATTCCTAATACAATCCAGACAGTGCCACGAGTCTTTCAAAATATATGGTAATTTATCCAGTATGGTCTTGCATGTAATGTCAATGTAGGCTGCAAGGGGCTCGGTCTTTGAGCCCCTGGCTGCAATTATAAGCCTAAATGGTGGACAATTTTCATTCTTATGGATTTTAGGAATACCAAATATTGATGGAATGATAGGATGTTCCACCGAAAGATATTTGAATTTGTCATGTGAGATAATCCCCTCACACATATATTCATGCAGTTGCCAATCAATTTGTGTAAGCTCTTTGTACATCAAATTTAGATACCATTTCATAGGTTTTTATATCATTTAGTAATAGCCAGATTCTACATTCATAACCATTGTTTGTCATAATAATGACCCCTCCACCTTTATCGGGTTTCATAACCCTATATTGGTTACTAGTAGGCAATTTTTTTAAACAAGACCGTTCTGCAGTAGTTAAGTTACTGTTGGATGGTGTTTCTCATTCTAAACATGTACGTTATTTGTATACCACACAGACCCTCAAAAATCATAACAGCAGGGTTGTATGGTGGAATGAATACACTACTCCTTTTAAGACTTATATATTTGTTGTCATAGTCTGGAGAAGTATTATTACCAAGAAACAGCCTTAACTTAAGAAGCCTAGTATATAACCTGAGGTTGACCAATAGTCTCCCTATCTCATATATAAAAGTGGGGACAAACGAAAAACCTCTTTTGAAAAGACTAATGTGATGTTCAGTAATCGTAAAGTCAAAGTAGTTGTAAATTTTAAAATCACGATCACCCTGTAACTTAAAATTAGTTGTAATATTAGTGCAATCAACATCATTAAATTCATCAAGGATGAACCCATCACTGTTGTAAGAAAGCATCTCAAATATGGAGACATTATTTTGCATTGCATCACTAAACAATAAAGCAGAATCTAGTTGTTGTAATTCTCTTGGTGGTTGTGCCATTGATTGTACTGCATTTGGCGTTGACCTCCCCATCTCCCCCTTTGTTAGTAATTCGGCCGCCTCGGGATTCTCGTATCTGCATAACTCTGATATTGTGCCCGGTTTCTTATCCAGTCTAAACTCCTCAGTGGTTGTGAACTATCTAAAAAAAGCATCATTATTTTCGCATGTATCTGTCTGCACAGCCCCCACTTCATCTATAGAATCCCTAACAGTCTCATGGTTCACAGTATCCCCAACCATATTTTGTATCCCATCTTTGAGAGGGATATGCCTTTTTTCTTTATATTCTAAAGTGTCTCTAATAATTTTCTTTTGGTTTCTTTCCAAACCATTCTTGACAAATTTATCCACATCCATCAACATTTTATCAAATCGTGCCTTATTGATTTCAAACAATAAATCATTGAAAATACTATGTTTTAAAGTCAACAATTCACTTTTTAATTTAGATAATTTAGCTGTGTTATCTCTGATAATAATCCGCATTAAATCCATCCATGTGCGGTCATATAACACCAGCAATTCCTGAAATGCTTCTGAGTTTTCTTGAATACCCATGGGCAATTTGAAAACTCTCTTGGCACCTGGTTTAACTCAATAGCGCGTTCCAGAAATGCATTATCCATCTGAAGTGTTTCAAATTTCGTAGTTAACTTCTCAAATAATTGTAGTTGAGAATTAAAATTACCAAAACCCGAACCTTGCTCAAAGGCTAACCCATTAGGTAATACAGGTGGGACTAATAGTGTCTCCAGATCAGGTCATGCTGCTGGCAACACTGGTGCATGGCTTCCCCGTCTCCTAGGCCTACCAGAATCTCCATTCATACCTCTACCCCCTACTCTTATGTTGGAAAACCCAGAACGGCCTAGTGGTGTATGTAAAGTAAGTAATTCTGCTTGTGAACTAGATATGATAACATTGCTATTGTCACCCACGTTTCCAGGGCCATTTGCTTGCACCATAGGAATTATTTGTCTGGATAAATCAGTGTATTGAGCTATTAAATGCTCCATCTAATTCATGTAAATGTAATACTCAAAAGTAGAATAGCAACTGTTCCACTGAGTAGTGTCAATGTATCAAGATAATAATGTAATACAATCCACAAAGCTTCTCCGCTCAATTTATCAATCACAATTAAACACTGAAAGTATTCAATGCTGTAATGCAAAAACTTCCTGCCCTGTAAAACACTAGCAACTTCTCAACTCATGAACAGTTTCATTCAAATGTGCTGCTTCACTGAGTGTAATAATATAAAGTAAAAAAACAGTTCAACTCTATAATACCCACATATCAGAATTGCACCACATGAATAGCTCAAAAAAAGTCTCTGTTCTTTGTATAGAGTTCACAGCAAGAATAATGGACCAATTCAACATCAGATGTAATCAAATTAGAGAGTTATTGCGCCATACAGCACAAGCTGAATTCTCAGCTCAAAATGGAGTGTCAACATACAGTAAAAACAGACCCATACAACTTCAGATGTGACCAAATTAAACAGTTCTTGTACATGCTGAATTCACGGCTTCTCAGTTCAATATAAAAAGTTAATACACGCTGAAGACAGCATATTTCTCCACTCAAAATGTGCAGCACAATAATATAAAGAAAGAGACTGAGCTCTACAGTACTAAGTTCAAGAGTAGCTGCACCTTACAGTACAGAAAAATGCTCTGCAAAGTGCGTAACCTGTGCATTATATAGCCTGGGGTAATCCACTCGAAAGTAACAAAATTCAGAACTGGTGTAGCAGTTGCTAACAAAAAAAAAACTAATCAGCTTACCAGCTCAGTGTCGCAATTTGATATGCTGACTGTGAGATTTTCAGGTTAAAAGTCCAAGTCCCACATAGGAAAACAAAGAAAATTCAAATCATCAATGATGAAAAGCAAGTGCAACCGCCCTTTATGACGCAACCAGGCACTCTGTTTGGTACACACACCACTGCACTGTATGACACAAATTACTGCTCCACTCAGTATGTAAATCCCAAAACCAGAATAAAAAGGCTATTCAGCCCAATGATGTCTAAAGTCAACCATTTCTGTGCTGTACAACACACACAGCTCCGCTCAAATTGTGTATGTACCAGTATAATCCAAATTGTAGACCAAGTACCAGTAATTACAAAGGTACTCACGGACATGCAGTGAAAGAGCTATTCAGTTCAAAGATTCAAGAATTACCAATTAGCACAGCTTTTTAGCACAAAATCTTCAAGGCACAGCTAGTTAAGCCAATACCCCACTCTGGTAAACGTATCTGCGGCAAGAAATGACCATGAAAAATTACAAAAATAAAACTAGTAAAATGAGCAGACCTGAACCAGAAGAAACAGCTTTAATGTGGATAACCAAACTGACCAAGCGCTTTCCCCCACAAATGGGCTTCTTCGGAGTCAGTGAACAGTACAACAATAATCCCTTAAATACCAATTAAAAACAATAAATCACACTTGTACCTTGATGCAATTAAAAAATTAACCCACCAACATCCAATTCATTCAGCTCAAACCCTAGTATATACTTAAACAGCATAAATAAATACATGAATATACTTATTAAATAAATGTCAAACTTGTTGAAAAATATAATACTGTTACATTTAAAATTCTTTCATAAAAATGGGTGATCATGAAGTGTATTGTGAAATTGTAGTATGCATTATATAAACTGAGATTTACAGGAGGACAGGAGGTATAGAGCTGATTAGTAAAGATATTAAAAAGTAAAGGCCCTAGGATAGACCCTTGAGGTACACCCATTTTTACAGGGAGAGGAGGGGAGAGTGCAGAGTGCCATCTCACTGATTGAGATCTGTCAGTGAGGTAGCTGGAGAACCATGCAACAGTATCAGAGGAGAAGTTGAGGTTATGCAGTTTGTGCAGCAGATGAGAGTGTGAGACAGTGTCAAAAGCTTTTGAGAGGTACAAGAATAGGCAAGAAATATGTTTATGGTCATCCATTCCTATAGAGACAGCGTTGAGGAAGGATAATAGAGCTGTAGTGGTGCTATGTTTGGGTCTGAAGCTATGTTGAGTGGGTGTAAGAAGATTGTCCTGTATTAGATACTGCATAACTTGTTTATGAATACATTTTTCTAGTACTTTAGAGAGAGGGGAGAGGATAGGTCTAATGTTGGAGATATCAGAGGAGTCAATTTATTGGCTTAAAACTCTTGGCACCTATAGCAAAATACCTTCCAGAGAGTGAAATGTAGTGACTGGTTACAACAAATGCAATTTCATCTTAATTATATCATGCAGTGTCTATCAGACATGGGGTAAAAAGTTATTTTAGTGTGTCTAGATGTTATAACATTGGCTATCAAAATAATTATCCAACTATTTTAAATGTGTTCAAGCTGTCACCATCTTTGAGTGGCTGTGAGTACACATTCCACTTATTTACCACCCTTTCTGTGAACCAGTTATTGGTTCAACTATTTTTGCAGAATGTTTTAAAGTATAGGTATTTTGCAAAATGTTCTACCATATAGAAAATCCAATTCTGTAACTTTTTGTAGTCTCAGATATTCTTATAAAAGTAATGAGTTTAATATACTTGAATCAGGTCTCTCTTTTTTTGTCTGTATGGTACTGAAAAATAAAGGGATTTGTACTCTTTCTCTGTAAGACATATGTTCGCATCTGCTTATTAATTTAGTGGCATTGTACACCTTCTCATTTCTAATGTCTTTTCATTAATATGTGGTACCACAACAAAATGATTAGTTCTTATGCTTCATTTTCCATATGTTAATAATATTGTTTCATTTAGGTACTTACTGTAATTGTTCAAACGACTTCGATTTATTGATATCCTCAACATTTGTAATATGTTACCCCAAGTTTACTTCATTAGGATATAGACAATAGAAAACCTGTGTTACAGAGTATATCAATATCATTTAAGTAATAGCTGAGTAAATATGGACTTGGGTACCTACCCCGAGGGACTCAAACCATATCCAGGAGAATCCCCTTATTGTGAGAGTAATGTGTTCTGTTGTTGAGCCATTTAGCATTCCAAGCAACCAGAGATGTTGAAATGTCTTAACATCTGCTACATTGAGATTAGCACTGAACTACCTCATCAAAAGCTGATGTGAAGACCATGTGACCACATTATACTAACATCTTTTCCTGCAGCATATATTACATTGTTATAAAATGCTGAGTGCAAGTAAAAACAGACTTGTCTGTAACACAGGCATGCTGGTATATGTTATGTAATCCAAGCTTACTAATGTCTTCGGATAAAAATGTAAAAACAGAATTTCTATTACCATACCAGTGTTAGATAAAAAGATTATGGTTTAACAGCTAGAGTCAGTTTTAGACTCTTTATTACCTTTGCATATTGGTGTAATCAGGGCATTTTTTTTCACTCGGGGAATTTTTTTATCCTAATGGATGTGGCAAAACTCATCGTATACGTTCATAGGTAAGTACTAGGCTATCTGCTATTGCAGACTGTTTTAAGCCTTGCCAATTTCCCTTGGTGAAAATTAAACTCTGCCCTCTTGTCTGTGAGACAAACACCTTTACTGCTGTGCCAACCCCCAACCACATCTTTAAATTAAGTGCTATCTTTTTTTCAGTGTTTTCAGATCTGTGTTAATTATGCCATCCATTCTAGAAGTCTATCTTTATTCGAATTTTCCAAGTGCTGTTAAGTCTCCTCTCTAAAATTACAGGAACGTGTCTCACTGTATTTGGTGTTAAGGCAATATTATTACTTCCAGTGTCCTACAGTACTGCATATGTGAAAAAAAGTTGTGAGACCTCCTGTGCTTTTCTTATTACAGAATTATACTTTAAAAATTAGTTTGTGCAGAAGGTCCCCTGCTCACTCTTATGGATTTCCAAAATGATTATTGACAAATTGCTCTTCATAATGTTGCTGATCAGTTGTTGCTCCTCTTTTAATCAGCTTGTCTAGTGTATTGATTTTTTTTTTAATATCTTATGTCTACCTACTTTCCATTTTTTAACTTCTGGTCCCTAATCTGGATTACTTCACTTGAGTGATATCACTGCCAAAGGTGGCACATCACTTTCTTTGGTCAAAATGTACTTCCTGTGTGTTTTATTTTCATAAAACCATACATGTCAATATCACTCATTTAAAAAAAAAAATAGATATTCAGTCATTATCACCTAGTAAGGTTTTTGCTTTTGTGTAATGAGTGGCAATGAAAGTATTTGTTGAGTGGAGTTTTGTTAAGAGCTGAGTCGGCAAGCTGAGAAAGACAGTAATAGAATGGCCACTTGACAAAAATTAACTTCATAACTGTCACATATTCATGCTACATCTAAAATATTATTCATCCTAGCTATTTTTTTCATGCATTGAATTAAATTATTTTCTTTGACATAAGAAGTAAGGATCTTTCTTGGACCACTTGATGTGTGAGATATATAATTCCCCAGTTATTGCTAGGCAGGTTTAAATTACACGCTGTAATTGCATGTTGAACATGCGTTGCATTGATATGTATAACTTTTTCCAAAGCACCCCCATAAACCTTGATGATCTGTCAATGCTCACAACAGGCAGAAGGTTTTCTCCTGTTTTCACCTTAATGATAACACTTCAGTCATGTCTCCGTTATCGGCAAACACATTAACATTAATGACTACATATAAATCTTTCAAAAGTAGTGCAACTTCTGCACCCTTGCTTAACTTTTATGATGTCTATGGCACTAGAAAGATTTGTAGCCTTCAGTTTTCATCAATGAGTCCATCTGTTTTAGACAGATTCTGCCATTTTACCATCTCAGCCTTCCTTTTTAAAAATGTACAGTTTTCTTGTATTTTTTCATCATGCCTGATTGTTCTGTATCAGGGCTCTGTGAAAATCTGAGTTTTTTGTGTTGTGAATTGCATTAAGTTAACAGCTATATTTTTCCCTGCTTTTGACAGTCTGCCAAAAATGTGAGACCCCAATCAGACTTGAATGGCTAGTAAAAATCCGCCCTTTCAAAGATGCTGTCCTTCTCATGTAGGAAACTACCCAAACAATTTTCTGTAATTATAGGTTCATAGGTAGGTACTAGGCTTTCTGCCTGATGGCATTTATAAACCTAGCCGGAATGTGTTGGCTTCCACCTCCCCCTTAGACTAGTTCCCTGTGCCTCTGTCCAGCCGAGCCACTGAAGTGATCCCCAGGGTAAACTTTGTTTCCCATCCACTCGCCAAGGTTTCTCTTGAAGAATGCTAGCGAGGAGCTCTGCCTAATATAGATTGGAATCTTGTTCCAAAGCATGGAAAGTCTCTGGGACAGGAATCTATCCCTCCAGCAGGTCCTATTTATTGTTGTGGTGAGGTTTATATCCCTAGAGCATGTGGCAGGTTTTCTTTAGGTGGAGCATGTCCATCAATTCTGGGTTGGACATGGCCTTGTATGTTAGGCAGAGATCACCTCTGAGCAGGCAGTATGCAACCAAGTACAGCTGGAGTTTCTTCAGTCAAGCTGCATAGGGCATCTGTTTGAGGCCAGTGATCCTCTTAGTGAGGTACTTCTGTGGTCTTTCCAGCTGTTGAAGGTGTCTTGTAAGGTACATCCCAAATGGGGCGTTGTACTCTATGTTGGGTCTGATGAGTGATGAGTAGAGGGGCACAATGACCTCCTTTGATCTGGATGCAAACCCTTTTGTGATTAGGTGGGCCACATAGAAGGATTTTCTAACCACTTTGGCAATGTGATTATCAAAGGAGAGATTACTATCTACTTGGGTCCCCAGATCCCTTATTATGTTTTCCGTATTTAGGGGACTACCATTTATGTGGTAGCTTGTTATTTCCAAAGGGAATAACTATGCACTTTTTGGCATTTAGCTTGAGGCCATGATTTTGACACCAGGTATCCGTCTCAATGAGACCCTTTTGGAGGATGTCTGTGCCAGCCGGTGAGTCAATTATAGCCCCTAGTTTGCAGTTGTCTGCGAACTTGGTCAGCCATAGTCCTCCTGTGCTTGTCTGTACCTCTGAGAAGTATATGCCGAACAGGAGGAGTCCTAGGACTGAGCCCTGGGGAATGCCACTTGTAACCAGTTTAGAGTCAGACCTAGCTCCCGCAACTCTCACCATGTGGGTTCTGTCCATGAGCAAATTGGTAACCCATCTTGTGACGTAGAGGTTTATGTTCAGGATGGTGAGCTTGTCTATAATACCAGAATGGGGAATGGTGTCAAAGGCCTTTGCCTGGTCTAGGTAGGCTGTGTGCACCACCTTTCCCTCGTCTATAGCCTTGGTAACTGTCTCAAAGAAGTCCACCAGGTTTAGGAGACATGATCTGCCCTTAAAGCCAAACTGGGTAGGGTCCAGTGTTTGGAGGTTCCCAGTGTATCTGTTAATGAGTTCCATGATGATGTGCTCTATGGACCAAGCTAGTCAGGCTTATAGGGTGATAGTTCCCGGGGTCTGTTGTGGCTCCACCTTTGTGGAGCGGAATAACCGTTGCTGTGCACCACTCTATGGGAATGTAGCCTGTGGAGAGGCTGAGTTTGAACAGTGTGTTTAGGTGAGGGGTTAGTTTGTCTTTGAGCTCGTGTAGGACGCAGCCTGGGACACCGTCCGGTCCCATTGATGCTGTGTTTTTGGCTTTGAAGAGGGCTATTTTAACCCTAGTGTCTGTGATTTCAGGGGCTCTACATTCTTCTGGTATGGTCATGGGCCCTTTTGGGGGTGGGGTGAGTGAAGTTTGCACTGAACCTATCTGCCAGGATGTTGGCAATATCGGTTGGTTCAGTGTATTTTGTGTCATTCTGCACTACTCCGAGCAGATCTGAGCATTGCCACTTAGATTCTTGATGTAGCTAAAGAATGCCTTGTGGTTATCTTTGGAGTCCTTGGCAAGTTTTCTTTCAAAGCTCACCTTGGACGATTTTATGAGGGATCGTAGTTTTTTGCTGATACTGAGCAGGGATGTCTTCCCTTCTTGGGATTTTACTCTTTTCTGTACTAGTTTCCTCCTCCTATTGTATAGCTTGTTTATGGCAGGGGTCCACCAGACTGGTTTCCTTGGGATAGCACAATCCATGCATTCTTGTAGGTGCCCATAGGAATGCATTAGTAAAGGATTTTGCAGCTTGGACAGCATTATCCTTTAGCATGGGGGCTTTGAAACTTTCCACCTCAGTCTTAAGTAACGTGAAGTTTGCTTTTGAAAATTTTTTCATGGTGGTTTCCTTGTCCAGGGGTGGGGCAGAATGTGGATATCCAAAGTGATTTGTTTATGGACAGATCTAACCAGTGTGGGGTTGACCTCTGGTGTGGAAGACAAGTCGCCTATGTTGGTGATGACCAGGTCCAATATGTTGTCACGTCTGGTGAGCATGTTGACCAGTTGTTCTAGGGTGTTTGAGTTTATAAATTCTAGGAAATGTTGGGCAAGGGAGTGAGTACTTGAGTAGTTCTTCCAGTTAATGTTTTGGTAGTTGAAATCACCCAGTATTAGGGTGTTTGGTAGGACCTTTATGTTACCCAGTGTTTCCAAAAATACGGAATGGGGGTCCTGGGACATGGTGGGTGATCTGTAGCAAGCTACAGTTTGAACTGCAGTTTTGCCTGTTGTTAGTTGCACGTGGATAATCTCTGAAGCATCGTGCTGTGCCACTAACCTGGAGGTGTGGGTATCTCTGATGAATATGGATACTCCCCTGCCTTTTTTTATTTCAGTCCGGGTTCTGTGGCCCAAATGTATGGTATGAGTTGTAGCCTGGTAGTGCTCTCTGCCGTAAACCAGGTTTCTGTTACTGCACATATATCAATTTTTTCCATACGGAGGAGTGCCTCAAGTGCATGCATTTTGAGGTTTAGACTTCTGGCATTGAGTAGTATTACCCTCAGATTTTTGTTACTTGTGCTATTTATGGTGGTGGGTTTGTCTTTTGAGCCTTGCCTAAAAAAGGCACTATGAGGGTGGCAAGAGCCTTGGCCAGTAATCAAAAGCCTAAGGGTGACAGGTGCAAACCATCTCTAGCAAAGCAGCATGGCTTGTTGAGCATGCCATCCCAGGCAGACAGACACTGTTTCCCCCTTTGAATGACACCAGAAACTTATCCAATTGTTGAAATTGATCATTTTTTTTATACTGTGGTATCATTCTTGGTGAGGGCAGGATGCTACTCAGGGTCAGGGTCATACCTGCCTGGGCTACGTGATCAGAGAGCTCTTCCATGTCTCTTTTCATGTAGTCCAGGGAGGTACGGCTCAGGTCATTCACACCAACATGGACAATGACAGAGTCATATTTGTACTTGTTCTGGAGTGACCTGAGTGCTTGTGTTATGTGGTGGATCCTGGCACCCGACAGGCAGCTAACAGTAACCCTCTCCTTATTCAGCCTAGTGAGTGGGACGTCAGTGTGCCTGACTATAGAGTCACCTATTACTAATATGTTGGGTATGTTATTTTGCCTTGAGGACTGTGATTGCGTGGCACACTGGTTTTGTGAAGTATGTGTTTCATGGTTTGTGTTGGGGGTTGGAGGTTGCTTGGATATCTGCTTTGGAGGGCTCTGTTGCTTTTGCAGATTTTTATTTTAGAGCCTCTGAGTATGTTTTCATGTATTTACGTGTGTTTTTACCGGTGCTGGTTTAATGGGTCTATGTGAGACTGGTGATAGAAATTAGCCCAAAATGGCCAATAAACTACTACTTTCTGGGCTGAAACCACTCCTCCAGGGACAGATAGACTGCTCAAAGCTCCCCTGTCTCACAGGTGAACAGAGAAACTTCCTTCTATCTAAGTAAGGTTTGGGAAAACACAGAGATTTGTAACACAACCCTGAATTCAGCACTAAACTGAAAATTAGACTGTACTAGCTTAGAAAGGCGGGAAACCATTATATATGTATTTTTTTCAGAAAATAAAGCAGATACAATGAAATTTGCATAAAAAAGTTGCTTGTTATATATCTCAGTTCAGAGTTGTAGTTAATGCCTCTAGTAATAAAGTAGGAAGAAACACAAATACAGTAAAAGCAGATGAATAAATTGCAGAATTTTATTTATATATATATATATATATATATATATATATATATAAATGAACAATCTGATTTAAACAAGTTACCCAGTTAACCAGAAAAAACTCAGAATTGAGCCCTGTTCCAGCAGTCTTCAACCAGACAAGTTCTAACTGCACACTCCCGCTACTAGGGTGCAGGGGAACCTTCTCCAAAAAAGATGGCCTGGATCAGTGCTCAAGTTATACAAACAAAGCTAGATTCAGCAGGCCTGAATCTGGTCCTATGCTACAGCAACAAGGTACACCAATTTCAGAAAGAAACAGTTCGAATAAGCAGGCACAATAAGCCCCTGACCAAAAATTCCCAGCTCAGAAGGGCAGAATCCAGCCTCTCCTCCCACAACAGTGCAGACCACAAACCTTCTTAATGTAGAATAACTGGCCCAAAGTCCAAGTGCTTAAACCAGAACTAATACACTTTTAGAATAGCAGACACTGAGCTTTCAATCAGCAATTCCCAGCTTAAAAGGATGTAAGCTACCTGTCCTACCACAACAGTGCAGACCACAAACCTTTTTAACGTAAAACAACTGGTATGAAGCCCAAGTGCTTAAACCAAAAGACTTAGAATAACAGTTACAGTTTAATCAGGCTACTACCAAGCAGCAATAAGTACAGCCGAATAAATAAAAATGAGTACTTTTAAGAAGAGGCAAAAGCAAAATAAAGTAGGAGGGAACACAAATACAGTAAAAGCAGATGATGTTTTTTTTTTGTTAGTAAAGTGCAAGGAGAGAGGAAGGAATAACCTAAGTGGGTTGACCTTCTCAAATCCTCTCTCTGTAGTATGTAGAGTGAACACTAGACTCAGAATATGATCTCACTGTATTCGGTTAAGTGAGCAAATACAGACTTTCAGGAGGGGTGGGCAATTCCAGAGCCACCAACACTAACACCAAAACAAGAACAGTGTGGGTGGGGACAAACAAGAAGAAGAATAAGTACAGTTTACAAAGATATTAAATCAAAATGCAGAAAAAAATGAGAATAAACACATCTTTTCTCAATATCACAGCTGCCAGTAGGTCAATCTCTCTGCAGCAGCCTGAGCAACAGGTATATCTGATTTAAAACACAGGACAGAAACCAAACAATACAGATGCAGGAATACTTTGGCCGGATGAAACTAGTTCTGAAAATTTACTGCCACTAAGAAAACAGACAAGGCCTCCAGACAAAGGATCTCACTACAACTGAGGTCAACACTGAGAGATATACACCTATAACACACAAGAAGAAGACGAAGTACACTTGTACAGATTACAGAGATATTAAATCAAAATGCAGACAAAAAATGAGAACAAACACATCTTTTCTCAATATCAGTTTTCTAGCCTTTCTCGTGCCCTGGTTATCACACTTATAGTGAAGGCTGGTAGCCTGAGAAAAGACTTCCTCAAACTCTGCAGGGGTGTGTAGGAACCTGCACGGTTTTTTCCTAAACAAAGAGAAGGGGGGGGGGCAAAGATACCCCGATGAGGAGAGACAATGGTCCCCACTCCAGAAAATGAAAAATTAAAAAGGGATGGAAACATGACTGCAGCCATGGCTACATGAGAAATGTATAATTATGGCAAGTTAGCACAACTGTACTCTGCTCTTTGGCTAGGTCAATGCCGCAGTCATAGTCCACACAGTCTTTGCACCTACAAGTGGGACACTTGTAGAAAACCAAAACAGCATGCTTTTTAGGATTGTTGAAGCAAACCGATCCCAGTCCTACATTTCACATCTAGTTTACAAAGTCTGGAGAAGATGCAGAGAGAAGACAAAGTAGTAACTTCCAGAACATCTTTATCAGAAACACTTTTTCAGGAAGGCTATGGTTATGCTTGTGCCCCAGTGTTGGAATGTGATCCCACCTCCCCTAATTACTTTCCATGGTACTGTGTGTCAAAAAATTATACAACTGAAAATCCATTTGGAAATAGTCTGTCTAGACAGTCATGCCCTTTCTGCTTTTTCCAAAGGCTATGAAGAGCTGGTCAGTCCTTCTGCACAACTTTGTTCTGTCCAGGTAATACCTTTACTGCTTGTGTACAAGCAATGCAAAAAGTTTCACTGTAGTGTGACATACGGAAAGAGACTTGGAAATTTATAGCTTTGTTTACTGCCACTGCATTCACTACCTTGGCCATTTTTTCAGTTTTTAAATGATGCAACAGTGCCTCTGGAAATCTGTGGACTTAAGATTCCCAGGATACCAATGATTTTTTTTTAAATCATGCAGTTGAACCACAGCCACCAGAGAATAGAGCCAACAATGTACTCTGATATACTGAGGATCTATTAATCTTTACAGACATTTGCTGAAAGTTTCTGGAGAAGGACCACTCTGAAAACATTGCGGTCTAGCAGTGCCACCAGGATACCAATGATTTTTTTTTAAATCATGCAGTTGAACCACAGCCACCAGAGAATAGAGCCAACAATGTACTCTGATATACTGAGGATCTATTAATCTTTACAGACATTTGCTGAAAGTTTCTGGAGAAGGACCACTCTGAAAACATTGCGGTCTAGCAGTGCCACCAGGAAGACAGTCCTCTAACTTGGAAATGTAAGAAGTGATGCCAACATCTTTCTACAGGCAAGCCTGTTCATACAGAATTGGCTTTTGAAACTTTTTCCTGTGACTGTGCTTGCAGCAGGCAGTCAACCATGTATGGGTCAAAAAAAATAAATAAATGTAGTCCCCTTGTTCAATAAATGAGCTATCACCAGAGTCAGGTACCATGTGTGAAAACACTGCTGAGTGCCCAATTCAAAGGGTAAACAGATGAACTGGTAGTGGTCACATCATGACAGAAATCTTAGGAAGCACACATGTGCAACGTGAATATGGTCATGCAGATTCCTTGGCAACCCCATAAAATTTGAGTCTTAACAAGGCTAGGGGAACCAGAGGGTTAGGATTTCAAACTTGAGAATGTACAAGATTTTAGGGTCAGGAACAGTCAGTGGACACATCTGCCTTCCTGGTCCTAAGTAACTGCTTAGTTGGTCACTTGTTCTAGCATTAGCTACAGGATGGGTACAGAGATGCTCTTGCATTGTTGGAGGTCTAAACCTGAATTCCAGACAATAACTCACTACAATGATGCTTAGCATCCATTTGTTTGAAGTAACTGGCCTACGCTCCTCCAGACATACAAATAAATAGTTTCCCTCCCAAGTTGGGTATGGTCTTAGAGGCAGGGTGAGGGATTCGGGCCTAAAGTAGTCACAACTGTAATGTAACACCAGTTATGACTTATGAGTTAAGTTTTGCTGGCCTACCATCTTTGAGAGTTGCTCTTCTGAAGGGTCTATTTCCTCCAGGATTGCTACCATTCCTTTATTTCCTACAAGATGGTCCTAGCTTAATAGGAAAATTCTGACTACATGGGGAGGGCTAAATATGAGATTGTACCAATTACCTTTAAAGAAAACGAAATTGTCACTGGTCCAACTGGTTTGGAGCCTGTGTGTGTGTGTCCGTCATGAACATCCACCACTGTGGTGCATGATAACAGGTCTGTCACCAGCAGACATAATACAGTGTTGAGACAGCAGATCCCTGCAAAGTGGCACAATGTATCTCCTCTTTTCCAGACGAAAAGCCTTTATAAATATACACCTGTCTCAAGTGTTCCACAGACAGTGAGTTGCCACTTAATGAAACTTTTGGGGGGTATAGCCCACCAATTGCTAGGATCAATTCCATATCAAGTTGACCACCACAGCAGTCCTGGACCATACTCAGGTCTGATGCAATCAGGGTGAATGCAGTCAACTTGCAACTCTGTTTGCCAATGCAAACCACTCTAGAGTTCTAGAAAAAAAACAATGGTAATAACACCAGTGACAAATGCCTTGCAGCTTTTCAAGCCCTTGTTCTTTCAGAATAGTAAGTTGTAGATACACTCGTTAACCTCCCCGGACAGATAAATGCCAATTACACAACTGGATGCTCCCTGGCATTCTGGGACACCAGCAGGTGGTATCTTCACTAAACACAGAGCAGATACTGCAGGCTGCATTAACATGTTCTGACATGCATACTCTTGAGGCCAGATATTAATATGGAGGCACTTTTTAAATCATGAAGCCAACAGAGAAAAATCTTACAAGACAAAAACAATAGAAAAGTGGAAAAAATAAGAATTCAAACAGTTAAAGGAATGCTGGATAATTTACAGAAACAAAGTTCAGGGCATCTCCACCTCTCTAGTATCCAGGGTTAGCCCAGGGACAAAATGCTGGAAGGGTAGGGTCTTGCAATCAAAGCGCCTAGAATAGAGATGGTATACAATTCTTAAGATTAACTTTCCACATGAAACTTCACTAAAGTGTTTAGCCACAAACGTTATGAAGGAAGAATACAACACACACACGCATTTCAAAGCAGTTTCTAGCAACAAAACAAGATATGTTTTTAAGGGGGTCTATATTATATAAACAAGTTTTATAACTTCGAATTCCATATGGTCAAAGTTATAAAGACTTTGCGCGTATGTATAAATATATAATTAAAAAAAAAAAAGTTACCTGACACTTGAAAGCCCCCCCCTGCACCCCCCCGCTATTTACGCATACCAACTTCGAGATCGCACTAAAATGCAGTAAAGGAAAATCTTCCCTTTACCGCATTATAGTGCAGTCTCGGAGTTGGTACATCTAAAGGGGGGCACAGCCCCCCTCGAAGGGGGTACAGGGGCTTGCCCCCTGCTTACAACCCTTAGTTTTTTGTTTCCTCTTTTTTTTTTTTTTTTTTTATATATATTCGAAGTTTTATAACTTCAACCATATGGAGTCGATCATATGATATTCGAAGTTATAAAACTTCAATTATATAATATAGACCCTTTTAAGTTAGTGCTCCAGGTTTACAAATTGAGCTCCACCCTTTGGTTTACATACATCAGTCAAGTATTAAGATACCCTACCTTCTCGGAGGAGAACATGGCGAACAGCTGTATCTACATAGTAATTAACAGGATCACCACTGTGGATCATCAAGCCATCCACAAATTTCATGGATTTGGCCCTCTGGCCTCTAAGCTTGCCAGAAACTACAACTTCACATCCCTTGGCTTCACTCTCCATCATGAAATGTAGAACACCATAGCAGGCTCTAGAAATCAAATATCACCCAGTTTACTTTTCCTGTATGCAATCCTTAAATGTGAGATGTATGCCTCCCTCTGAAAAAGTGCTATGTAATTTCAGCACTTTGCTCAGTCATACAGGCTGCATATTTGTATGTTCAAGTCAACCCACCACACATGGGATATGAGTAAACTTCATTCATTGCTTTTCCAACTTTAGTACCAGCTGTTATCAGTTACATATGTGAAACATTATGACAAAATTATAATTTTAACAAGTTTCCAAATTCGGGAAACAGAAAAAGTGGTCATGTAGACTATAGCAGTTTACTATAAATTTTAAAATAAACATATTTTCTTGACTGCTGTTCAGCATGCTTTTTGTCACATTTTGCACCCTTAAAATTTCAAATGTAGTTATGGGTGATTAGGGTTGAGGGAACTGGATGAAGTATTGTTAAACATATAATTCCAGAATTTAAGTGTATTGCATCATTAAATGTATATAAACAGGTGAAACACTTGAATATAATGTGAAGTGTTATTGTACAGTATTGTAATGTATCCAGTTAATGGAGGTGTTGAACTTGTCATTATTCTGTGAGATAGTGTGATGTCATTCACATTAAGTAAACAAGACACTAGAGACAACTGCAGTTTCATGTCAGAATTTAAGCTGATGCATACTTACCCATCTCACCGAGGGTGTTGGAGAAATCTGCGTCGTGTGCCAGATTAATCTTTGGCAGTCTGAAGTTCACTTTGACATCATGCAGTGCTTTGGCGGTATCGTGCATGAACTCAGCACTCAGGGTCTCCTCGATTAATGTAAAGTTCTTTGTGACCTCATTAGGCAGGAAGATTAGCATACTGACATCGCCAGTTAGTTGTAGCTGGGCGATCTGGTTTGATCGAAATGAAATAAATCAGCTGTTGTTACAGAATGATTTGCAAAGTATTAAATGAGTTTACAGTACAGTGCATCATATTTTTCTGTTCTTGATTCCTCTGTGCAGTGTTACCTCACTGACTGTTGTCTTTGCTTGTTTTCCATGGTATTTCTTCCTAGAGTAGCATGTCAGTTTAATTTTAACCACTTTCCTACAATCACTGCAGTGGCATCAGCTATGATTAAACAAGGAAGATTATATTTAAACTTCTATTCAGTGGAATTTTTCCCCTCTCAGTTACTGCACATTTTCCGTCGTGGGACTAGCTGGTGATAAAATCAGAGGTTTTTTCTATATCAGCACTAAATAGTACTAAAAAATATTTATTTTCTATACATAATCTTTTTCCCTTTATCCTACTGATACATTTATCAGCCATTAAATTTAGTTATTAACTAGACAAGCTTGTGCAGGCTGACCCTTTGATGAGATAGTGATAATGAACAAATTAAACTGGCACAGTGACTGTGACACAGCTACCAAGGGAAGCTTTGCTACCATTTGTCATTTGAAAGAGAAAAGTGCTTAGTGCTCTATACCTAACCTGCACTTTGCAAGGATGACCCACACCTGTGCTGAGGTGCAAAATAACCAACACATTAAAAGCTAGACAGCATTGCCTCCACTTCCTGTGCTGAACTACCAATAGTGGCAGAAACTAACTAGTGGACTCTGGTAAGGATCAGTTAAATACATTTGTAAGGTTCAAAGAAGGGTACCTGCACCAAGCAAGCAGAACAAATGTTAAAATATCAGGTTGCATACTTGAATGAGTACTTTCAGAATAGCTTCTGCTTAGCCGCTGGATGGTGCTATTTAGGTACAGATGTTTGTGTGTGTGTGTGCGTGTTTGTGTGTGTTGGGGGGGGGGGGTATTGTTTTGGTTCTCCAAAGCGTATGACATTCTTGTAAGGATGTGTACAGTAAGTAAGGCGAGGTTGTTACTGTCACACCCTTCACTACTTTGGCCAGTACTTAGAATTGTATGAATAGCAATTTGGTGCCCCTGTCAGGCCAGCCTCAAGCAGCTAATCCAGGTAGAAGGCAAATGTGCCTTTTCTGGTAATCTTGAAAAGGAATGGTGATCTTTTCTTGCTAGTGAAACAAGCTGACAGGTATATATTAGGCAAGTGTTAAATCCCTCTTTGGTCAGCTCCTTCACTAGTTAACACAGGCAGCCCTAGAAAAAGAGCACAGTAAAACTTGTGATAATGAATGTAAAATTAATAGTCAATGTTCCGTAACATTGACATATGACAAAGTAATGCCAAAATATTGACTACAATATCAGTCAAAAGTGCAATTGTGCAAAACTACACCAATTGCAAAAGCTTACTTTTGTGATAGAACATATGCTATGTACAAATAACACATTAAACAAAGTAAAAACACAAAAAAAGGGGCATTATGTGGGGGATGCTTGACTCTATATCCCTGACATGGATCTGCCCCTACACCTGAGTAGTTAGATATACTAACTCCATGGTTGCACATTTGTAACTAAAAGAAAGCATCATGCAACAAGTTGCACTTGCTGTTCTGTGAGATGATCAGTGCTGCAGTCATGAAAGAATGCTTTCCACAGCCTGTGACATAAAACAGCTGTCAACAACCTGTGCAATTCATAACATGCAGCAAAATCTTCATAAACACCAGTGGATACTAAACGTCTAGGAAAAATCCCATGATCCAAGCACTAGCTTTGGCTGGGGTGCAAAGCAACCTATAGGATAGTCTCTGTTGGGTGGTACTGTGTGAAAATACATAATGTGCATGTACAGAAGTGATGTGCACAAGAAGTAAATTCAACAGATGACATAATTTGTAGAATTAAACTGGTTGGTATGAAGGAGAAAAGGTAGGTATAAACTTAGCTAATAAGGGTGACATAAGAAAGCCTTAGGGAGGAAAGCAGCAGAAGTATTGATTTGTGCTTGCAAAGGACTTTGTAAATAACTGGACAACATACAAGTCATTAGATTTATTTATTTTTTTACTTCTCTAGTATTTGTATTAAGTGGATAATCCAGGTTAATGAACATTAATAGTAAACATTCCACTGGGAAATACATTTCATTATTTTCAGCCTTAGCTGGTTCTGATCGCAATCCCTCATCATTAGTAGCATTTTCTGTCTCTGGAGAATAAGTGTAGGTATCCAGCTACACCCATGTCATGAGGTTGGTGCTGCTATTGTATTTTTATGTTGTATTTGTGATTAAAGTTGTTACTGTATTGGGACTTTTGGTATTTAATAAATGATGCCTTCATTTGTTGGTGATGAGTTATGCAGCTTTAAAGAGCCTGACACCTATCCAGCTCTGTGGTGCAGAGGGATAAATATCTGACTCTGACCCAGATGACTGAAGTTTAATTAGGACCTTGGAAGCTGGAAGAGCCTAGTGAGGAAAGATCTTGAGTGGCTTACCTCAAATAAGAGAAGAGACAGCAGAAAAGTGATCCCATCCTCACTGTTAGTCCCTGGTGGAGTTTGGAGATGTGCAGAGGGAAGGGGAGCTATTGTCTACAGTGGAGTTGGGCATTGGCTGAGTTTCATGCAGAAGTGTGGATAAAACACTGCGTGCCAGCTGTTTGGATACTACATATACATGCGGAGACAGGGAAAATAGTACCTCCGCAGTACTGTGGTGCTGCACAAGTATGTCTCAATCTTTTTGACAGTCTTGAATGCATTCAGAGTGAGTCTGAAGGAGATTGGGAGGGTTTTGTACCCCCTGTAGATGAGGAGAGGCACTGTGAGCAATTTATGGTCAGCTGTGGAGACCCAAGCATAGGAAAAAAATTAGACTACCACTTGCATCTTCCTAAGGAGGGGGAAATAACTGAAGAAAATAGTAACTTTAGATACTTTGCATTTAATTTGAATCCCGATCCTAGAAGGGATTCTGCAAAAGTGGAGAACTGTTTTTACATCAGTTACGTTACAAAATAAAGACTCAAACATTTACATGCCTTTATTTTTGGTGTACAAGTCTAAAGTAATGAGCCTTCTGAGTCCTTCCCAACTCTTTGATAAACACATGCAAGCTTATTACAAAGTTGTTTAATCCTAAACTAGAGACATTAGACTGCTATACATTTCAGTCTTGTACTAGAAAACTACTGAGACAGTGTTTGAGTATGTAGCGGCCTTATGAAAATGATACCAATGCTGTAGTTATGAAGGGACATTATAGAAGATACTGAGAGAGAGAAAAAAGTGCATGTGGATAACATGATTAATACATGCAAAGAAGATAGTCATCTCAAAGTAAGCTAACATTTGAAAATTCCATAAGTATTGTTTTGACAGTGGATTCAGCAAATTAAATGCTAAACCCTAAGGTGTCACAACGTCCATGTTCTTATTTCTTTATCCTTGCATCCGATTCAGGTCACTATTGGTGAGGGCACAAAATCTGCCCTGCCAAGGGGAGTCTCAAGAAATGAATAACAAGTCTCTAATGGAATGCGAGTTTGCTAGAGAGCACACACTGACACATTTAGGGATACAATTCAACCTGACAGCTTCTGTTTGGAGTGTGGAAGGGAATGGGATAACCCCAAAAGAAACCCTTGTAAGAAGTGGGAGAACAAACTCCACACATAAGCCATTCCATATTTAAAGTGAACCAGGGGTCCAACATCTATAGGTCAGCAGCACTGTGCTGTCCCCATGTGTGTACAGCGAGGTGTGTGTGTGCTAAATCATATGTAGAGGAAATAAAAGGTATTTGTGAAGAGAATCAAAGAACACATGGAATTATAAAAAATGAAAATTCCGTTGTGTGTACAGCGAGGTGCGTGTGTGCTAAATCATATGTAGGGGAAATAAAAGGTATTTGTGAAGAGAATCAAAGAACACATGGGAATTATAAAAAAATGAAAATTCCGTTGTGTGTACAGCGAGGTGCGTGTATGCTAAATCATATGTAGGGGAAATAAAAGGTATTTGTGAAGAGAATCAAAGAACACATGGGAATTATAAAAAATGAAAATTCCGTTCTGTGTACAGCAAGGTGCGTGTGTGCTAAATCATATGTAGGGGAAATCAAAGGTATTTGTGAAGAGACTCAAAGAACACATGGGAATTATAAAAAATGAAAATTCTGTTGTGTGTACAGCGAGGTGCGTGTGTGCTAAATAATATGTAGGGGAAATAAAAGGTATTTGTGAAGAGAATCAAAGAACACATGGGAATTATAAAAAATGAAAATTCCGTTGTGTGTACAGTGAGGTGCGTGTGTGCTAAATCATATGTAGGGGAAATAAAAGGTATTTGTGAAGAGAATCAAAGAACACATGGAATTATAAAAAATGAAAATTCCATTGTGTGTACAGCGAGGTGCGTGTATGCTAAATCATATGTAGGGGAAATAAAAGGTATTTGTGAAGAGAATCAAAGAACACATGGGAATTATAAAAAATGAAAATTCCGTTGTGTGCACAGCGAGGTGCGTGTGTGCTAAATCATATGTAGGGGAAATAAAAGGTATTTGTGAAGAGAATCAAAGAACACATGGGAATTATAAAAAATGAAAATTACGTTGTGTGTACAGCGAGGTGCGTGTGTGCTAAATCATATGTAGGGGAAATAAAAGGTATTTGTGAAGAGAATCAAAGAACACATGGGAATTATAAAAAATGAAAATTCCGTCAGTGCACAGGCATTTGGTGCTACATATGTTCCCTTTTTGAGAGTGAAGTAAATTGGTTGCTTGTGACAGGTTTGCTGTGAAGGAGAACATTTTGGAAGATAATTTAAATTTACTAACTGTCAACATTGCTTGAATGATGCACTCCATTTAGCTCCTTGTGTACCTGCTCTTTTTCCTTTGTGACATAGTAAAAACGGGTTAATGGAAGCACATTAATTATTAGTTTATTTTGGAAAGACATATGCTGTTGGATCCATATTTGATATTTGGCAAGTTGAATTTTAAGCTGTTTAGTCTAGCAGTGTAGCAGAAATGGTTATGATTATGAGTTACCAAGTGCTTCATTTTGTACTCAATATGATTCCGACAGTCTGAACTTGCATAATATGTGATTCTGAGCAATTTACTTATCTATACTTGGGTCACCACCTGAAACTAAAACATTTATTTCTGCTGTATTTATGTAGTAAACAACTAAATGAAATTTAAGTCCTATTGTTGCAATTTGCATATATTTTATTTAAGCAGAAATAATGTAATCGCTTTTCATGAAAGATTAAAGAAAAATGATTGCCCACAACCACTGGGCTTGTTGTCTGCCTTATTATGGTGGGAGTTTAAAATGATTAGTACTACATTTTCTTTTTTCTTTTTGGAATTCAAGCATAGATAATGTCATTGTTTTCTATGTAAGATTTTAAGCAAAATTAATGTCCATAACCACCCAGGCTTTTCTACCTCATTATAGTGGGACTTTAATGTTACTTTGGAATTAGAGTTTTTACAAATAAGTGTGAAGTTTTTTTTTTCAGTAATGTGGTAGCATTTGGATTTATTTCCCCACATATTTATGTCTGACGATTTGCTGTCTGTAAGCAAATGAAATTATGCGACAATGGTACCATCATCACATTATGGTACAGTAACTGCTATGTTTTGCTTTGGAAGAATAAGGCACATACTAAGTAAAAGATCGGAATGTGTTCCTGAGGAAGAGGTTTTTGTTTGTCTTTTCCCGGTTAGGGGTCACCACAGCGGAACTCGGGCGCGCTAATGATTGGCAATGGCAGTAGATTTTTATGGCTCCGAGTTGCCAGCCTGACGCCCAACCTTCAGTGAAGGCACGCCCATTCAAGCATATCTTTTGGAGGCAACTCGACCATGGGGACGACATGCAGACTCCACACAGAAGGCAGTCCAACCAAGAATCGAACAGGAGAACCTCTTGCTGTGAGGCAACAACAATTCCGTTGTAGTGCCGCGGCTTCTTTGCCAAAAGTAAAATAGCAGATCAGGAACTCTGGATCACCTAGAAGAGAGGAGCTAGAGTCAGATTCACAGTGATGTAATCTACAGACTTCTGCTTGAAGGATATGATCTGGCTAAGAAAGTGCTTCCAATGAAGTCTTCAGTTTCTGGAATGCAAATTGTAGCTTTCTGTTTGCGATCTCAGCTTGAAAGGCTAAATGACAATCTACTGTGATCAGATCATTGCACAACATACAATTCATATTCTTATTCTGATCATGAATTACGGCTTGTAGAAACCGTCAGATTAAAATGCAGATTTTGTGGTGAACATATAAACTGCACTGTAAAAGCACTCCCCCTTGTCAGATAATGGTAAATTCATGCTGGTATGGGACAGGACTTAACTGATGTTGAAGGAAACATGCATTAAGTCTCATGGTGTACATGAACTATTGTTGGGATACAATCGATAGTATCAAGAACAGCAGGTTCCTGCTTATGGAAAGGCAAGACAGGATTTGGTTATTGCAAAGTGAAGGTTAGCTGTAATCTTGTTACTGGTATGCAGTGCAGTTAAACACAGCAGCAACAGGAATAAACCACAGATTTACATAGGATGATGTTTTTGGCCTCCTGAGGGAAAGACAGTAAAAATAATTAAATTAAGTATCTTACAAAAAGCATCTGATCTGGATAACGTTAACAAATATTTGCCCAAGCTAAGGGAAGTTACAGTGTAGGTAACAAACATCCAAATATTAAAGTGAGTAAAAACAGTAGTCAGTCTAGTGGCATAGAGGGAGGAAATCTGTATCTACAGGAACCCATGTTTGATTAGTGCCAGGTTCTATGAGGCAGACTAATGGCCATCCTACATTTTCTGGGGGTGATTTTGAGGGATTTTTAAAAACAGTATCAATCCCTAAGTGAGTACAGATGCCTGTAGACTGTGTGTGGATGTGTTGAGGTTGGGGGTATGGCATTCCTCTTAGTACTATGTGTGTGACGGCATTCTCATTGTTTGTGTTGATGGCATTGCTTATTCGTGCCAGTGAGGGTAAGATATTATTTTGTTAATAAAATGAAAGACAATATGGTATGATCACTGGGAACGGTCATACAAGTTTAACCCCCTAGATAGAACAGACAGTAAAATTAAAATGGTTGCCCTGAGAAAGTGGATTTATATATATGTTTTTGACATATATAAATATATTTTTGCCTCTGACATTGTTTATTGTGACTCACTGCTTATTTGTTCTAAATAGATTTTCACTTTAAGATTTTTACAGTTTTATAGAATACATATACTTTTTAAAAGTTTTTAGAGAATTATTTATTTTGTTAAGGGTATTAGTGTACTTTTAAGATTGTTTAATGGCTTGTGGCACTTTAAATGAATGTTGTAGGATTTCTGGCACCATTTTTTCTGTATTTAAACATAAGGAAGTGATGTGTTTTTTTAACTCTGATGAAGTTCTGGTATAGGGAGGAACAAAAGCACTTAGTTAATAAAGTTACACACTACACAGCACCGTGGCAGATAGTTCCAACAAAAACTAGCTGCGTGTTCATTGAAACGACTTTAATAAAACCAGGTGAGCTCCTCCGTGTATAAACAAAATCGTTTCCTCAGACCGTGATAAAACAGCACTTCAAAGCGCATTTAAATTGTGTCTCAGTTACTTTGGACTTTTAGCTATTTAGGATAGCTTTAACACTAGTGAAACCTGTTTGGACTGTTTAGTTAATAAAGTTGTTGACTTTCACAGATTGAAGTTTTTTTTTTTATTATTTTTGTTCAGTTCTTCACTAGGTAAATGGATAGAGATTTGACATCCTGTTTTCAGTCATGAGTTGGTGCAGGTACACAAGGCAAAGCACTGCATAATTATTCACAGAAGAAACTATTAGTTTAAGCTGCAGAGTTGCAAGAGAAATATTGCAGACACTTTCTCTCTAAAATTGTTTAGATAAATAAGTACATAAATCTTTTTCTTTCAGCTGTTCCCATTAAGGGTCGCCACAGCGAATCATATATTTCCATTTCTTCCTGTCCTCTACATCTTTCTGTGTCACACCTAAATCAATAAATAAATTTAGAGCCAGCTCAGTGACCTAGAGGAATGAATTCCTGACTTTATGTGGGGGTGGGTGGGAGGGAGAGGCTTTTTGTCAGCCGACCCACAGTGGGTAGAAAGGAGGGTTTCTGCCTGTGATCTGATGTGTGATGGGAATGGTACTGTAATGTGAAACAAATTGCCATTAGCATTCTGGTATGGAGGCCTTAGAGGAACTAACTGACATTATATGCAGTGGAGTGTGTGACAACCAGTATCTCCACTCATGTCTTCCAATCCATCTTCCCTTCTTAGCCATGGCGTGGTGCCAGCCATGGAAAAAAAAAAGTGGGACATTAAAGTAATATGGAGCTATACAAACAGACCTAAGGAAAAGCTGATGATCAGATGGAAAACACAAAGATGGACAAGAAAATATTAAATTTAGAGCTAGGCTGCTTCTGGTATTTACTTCAGTTCTTTAAGCACTGACTTATTTTGGATAATTTACCCTTTACTCCTTTCTTTTTGATATACCATACATGTGCCTGGTCTGCATGTGTTTTCAGGCAGGCCATGGAACTGTGAATTTAAATTTATTACATTTTGGTAACAATGTCAAGCTCACAGAGCCAAATATTTCCTTTAAAGGGAAACCTGTGCACTCATCGTAAGTAGCATGTCTGTCAAAAAAGTCTAAAAAAATGACACAGAGCAAGGGAGAACAAGTAAGCTCCACCAAGATAACATCCAGAGATTAGGATCAAACCTCAAACCTTGGAGATCACAGACAACTCTACCAATCAGTACACATTCCAATTGTACACCCAAAATTAAATTTTTCAGTAATAGTGTGAGACTAAGTAAACAACTTTGTTTTCTAGAATCCTGTGGTGTGACCCTTCTATGGACTGCCATGACTCAGGCCCCTATTTTGCAGTCAGACACCAGAGCAATGTCAGTTGAGCAGCTGAGCAGACCACTGCCTCTGAAGCCCACTTTCTGGTAATGGAGGGTGAGCGCAGTATCCCCTTGGTTATTGTTTAAGAGGAGCTCCCTGGGAACTGGACTGAGGTTGCAGCCAACCACCCACAACCTGGGGAGCCTTCACTTCTCCTAGGGTCCAGAATCCAAACCTAACAGGCCCTCAGGTTTGCCCCTGCCTTTATTGTTTCAGCCTGCTGTTTCTTCTTCCCAGGTATCTTCACTGGATTTGGTCAGGCTGGCCCAGGACTTCATGGGTTTCACAACAACCAGGCAACCTACCCTGCAAAAGGATCCTGTACCAGGAATGACCCCTGGCCACTAACAAATCTACAACAACCAGGCTTGTGGTTGAGCTGCTGGCATACAGTTGTGCCAAATCTGCCTTTATTACCACCTGTAATATCTCACCAACAGACTTTCTTAGAAAGCCTTTTAAAACATTCTTCTCCTCTTCAATAAAATAATTCCATGCTAAAGTCAGTGTATGTGTTGGGCTACTCTGGGTACTAGGCTTTGCCATATACTCCCCCACCTTAGTATCACCAAGCTTGTCAAACAGCCCCCTTGAATGAATCAGTTTTCCAGACATTGCTCCCTGCAGAACTTGTCCATTGCCAGAAGGCCAGACAGAGCCAATAGATTGCTAACCATTTGTAATGTCAGGACCAACTAGAACAAGCCCTGAAATACAGAGACTGAATGGCTGAAATATTGGACTTACATATACTAAGTTCAAGATGCCATTTCTCGGAACATCCCCTTTGTTCAGAGGTATGGCAGTCTCAGAATTGGTATATATAGGTTTGGGGTGTGTGGGGGGACTTGCCTCCCACATGGGGGGTGGCAGAGGGGGGTTTACTTTCTCTCAAACAGAAGTTTAAAGGAGAAGAGTGATTTTCATGATTTGCTGTTCTCTTTTATTTTTGTTCTTTTTTTGGTTTGTCTGCACTCGGTATTTCAAGTGCCGACATTTCAATATGGAGCCAATAGACTGGCTGTCCAGTTGTTAGTCACCCCTGTTTAGTAACATAACTCCATGAGCATCAGCCACCCATATTACCTTCTTGTAAGCATTATTTCACTACAGGGAATATATACTTCTGCGTGGCCATGGTTCTAGATTGCTTCCCATTAATTACAGATCATATACTGACAATGGCCTAGGGCGGCCACGGTGGTGCAGTGGTTAGCATTGCCGCCTCACAGCAAGAGGTTCTCCGGTTCGATCCTCGGCTGGGGTGCCTTCTGTCTTGAGTCTGCATGTCCTCCTGTGGTCGTGGGTTTCCTCCGGTGCTCGGTTTCCTCCCACATCCCAAAGACATGCTGCAGGTGGATTGGACACTCTAAATTGGCCCTAGGTGTGCGTGTGAGTGTGCCTTCTGTGGAAGGTTGGGCGCCGGGCTGGCAACTCGACACCGTAAAACTCCACTGCCATTCAATGTGCGGACAAGGTGATCCGCTGTGGCGACCCCTAACCGGGAAAAAGCTGAAAGAAGAAGAAGAAGATACTGACAATGGCCTAGTCAGTACTCTAAAGGGAAAGCACTTTTCAATCAACATCAGAAGGATAAAACAGGCTAATGAAGAATGGCTTAGTAAGGAATTCAAATAACACTTTGTGATACAGAGGGAGGAAGCATCTGTCACTATAGCCACATTGGCAACTGTCCTCTGTCATAGAAGGGAATGCAAAAGGCTAACAAGAGGGCAAAGGGCTTTTTTCTTTACATGTACTCAGGACAGACCACTGTCTAATCACTGGGAATTATGGAGTGAAATTATCAAGATTGCTGGTAGGTGGAAGGACCATTTTGTCCCACCCCTGACTCTTGCACATGGACCATTCACATAGCCTGCTGACCTTGCTCAGCTTTTCTTAAGGAACCTCTTAAATGTGACCGTCTTACTACACTGGACAGGGGCAGACAACTGCTGACTTCTCCTGACTCTTCTCACTTTTTTTCCACTTTCAGAAGGTAACACGACAACAGCTTCAGTGATACCTGCCTGACTTCATTCAGGTTGGAAGCACTGGGATGGACAGTTTCCATCCAAAGTTTCTAAAAATATGTACATTATTTATTTATTTTGCTTCATTTTTCTCCAGCTTCCTCTGACCATTGGCTCTCACCACCTGATTGCCTTAGTGACCCATTTGTTCCCCCAGTGAGAACTGTAGATCCCAATAATTTCTGGGTAAAGACCAGCTAAATCAGGAGTAGGGCCATGATATATTCATTTGGACAAGATTTTCTTATTTTAGTCCTAACCTTCTCCTTGCACCCCTAGTAAGTGTTCATGAAGAAGTACAATGTATGTAGCTTGGGACGGTTACTCACTTCCACAAGTGACGTAGACCACAGATGATCCCACCTCCTTGGGAAAACACATTGTTTCTCTAGTCTCCACTGGGTAACCAGTGCACTTTGTTTTCTCCTGGACATAAGTTCCAATAATAATGTCCTGCACAGCTCCAGGATAGAATATAAGTATTATTTATAAACACTTTCCCCTCTCATATATCGCTAACCTCCTCCTTCTTCTAATTCATGTATGCCCACCCTTTCCCCCATTCATATCTCACCTACCATCTCTGTCTCTGTACCTCTGCCTCATCTTCCACTACATACTAATTTTCTGTATAAAACAAAGATGCTAATATGCAAAACTACAGCCTCTTCTACAAACGCTAACCTACTTGCTTTACTGCTGAAAACTTTTTATAATAGTCAAATGACATAACAATCGAACATATTTCTTACTTATCTCTAAACATATAGTTCTCTTTCTAGTAACTATACATATTCAATTTTGGTACATACGATGTTTGACATTTCAACTGTAGATCTCAAAATGTACATACAATTTTAATGTACATACATATCTGATTCACAATGAAAAATACCACAATGTTTTAATATATGTATACACAAAATGAATATTTTCTGTATTTTGTAATTGTAAAAACTGTACAGATTTTTCTCCTCCTACTATGCTACTTTATGTGTGTATTTTGTAAAGTTCTCTGTACTTGTATCTGTAATAGTTATGGAGATTTCCTCCCTAGACCTCAGCTGAAAATGGGATAATTTCCAGTCAGACTTTCCTGGTAAAACAAAAACAGATAGATAGATAAGTAGATAAAGTATTTCATAGGTAAATGCTAGGCTATCAGCCTGCAAACTATTACAAGCCTAGACAAGAACCAGAGGTTAGACTCAAACCCTGTACCTTGTATCTGTGAGATAAAGAACTTAACCATTATGCCAACACCTCCCGACTGTAGACTATCAGAACTATCCTTGAAATACCCCATTCACCTTCTTTTTTGGAGTGTCCCACCCTTCTACCTGAGAAAGGCAAGTGGACACTGCCCCTTCATTCTTCTCCTATGCCCTATCAGCTTCAACAGGCAACTGATCTGCTACTTGAATTCTAATAGCCTGGGTTGTAGTCAGGCCCTTATCCCTTTATACCAATGGAGCTGGGTAAATATGCAGACTATTTATTGGTAGGTACATTGCACAGATCTTTAACCTTTTCACCGTCTTGCCATTGTAAAAACTGGCTCCAGTAGTTCTTTCCTCAAAACATAAAATGCTAGTATTTCATCATGTAACAGGCCTGTATCACTTCTCCTAGATATAGCAAGCATTTATGGAAAATACAGTGATAGTTCATCTTCAGAGCTAAGTGTCTGCCCATGGTTTCCTCTCATAATATTGTTATGCTTTGGTCCAAGGACACAACACTATGAAAGCCAACTGGCTTTCATCTAGCCATTTTCTGAGAAGCAAGGATGGGGTGCTCTTGACTAGCACCATCTCTATTGGCCTTACTTTGGTGCTTGACCTGGACCATATACTGTTGTAGAGCATGGGGTGGTGCAAGGTCCTTGTGACTGGTCAGATGTTACCTAACAAATAACTAAGTTAAGATTATTAAAACTTTAGTTCTGCTGTCTCTACTGGATTGCTACAAACCTCCATCCTTGGACAGCTTTTTCTTCTTTATTAGATGTGTTACCAATTACTGTCTAGGCATGCAGGTCATCATGTATGCAGATGACATAGTAATGCTCAGTATTTTTCATTCCAGATTTCAGGTTAATATGAAGCTTCTAGGCGTTTAGCTCCTGTGACCTGTAGGTTAACCTAAAGAAGACAAATCCCATGCTGTTATTACCCCCAAGCCGAATCAACAAAGTTCCTATGGCCAGTGCAATTTAATGTTCAGATGGGATTGCACTCCATGTAGTCAGTAGCTTTGCATCCTAAAGATCTGACTGGATCTTTTTTAACTTATGTGTCACGTACATTTACTGCAAGTGAGAATGCACAGTCAGCTTAAACTGAAAATGCCACGGGATCTGTCTTCTTGTGTTTTGAAGCCAGAGATGTGGTTGCTAAGGGAGGGCTAATCATTCAACTGAATATAGTCTTCTATTTTACAGGGAAGTGTGCTTCAGGTACTGCTAAACACACATTTTAGATTTATTCTGCTTTCTTCATTTAACAAGCAGTAGTGCTGTATGGTAGAATGGGGCAGTGTGACTGCCTCTTTTGAACTTTGGTATAAGGCATTAATCTACAATGAACATTAAGCTTGGCTATTACACCCTCTGTTTCACTAGCCATGTTAATTGAAGATCAGTTTTTGATGGAGTTAAAAATTCAGCTGACCTTGTTGAGTTCAGAAAAATACCCCTGAAATGCAAAGGAAGAAAGTCATCTGTGAGTGCTTTTGATAGGTCGTATCTGCTGATCTTTACAGACAAGATCATTTTTTTTCATTTGAAGCCTATGTATTGTCCATTTGGGTATTACTCTCTGATTTTATGCCTTGAACCATGCCTTGGGGCTTTAGAGTCATGATATGAGGGCTTGCACATGCTGCTACCTGTAATATGATGTGCATGTATGTTCATAAAACAATGTCTAGCTAATTTTTTGAATACACTCACTTCTACTCATGTTATGTTGTACAGTCTGTGATCGTGTACTATATTAGCTACTGTGTAGAATCTGTGATCGTGTAATATAATATTAGCTACTGTGTAGATAATTAGTCCAGTTTATTCTGTCCAGCTCTGTTTTTGTACTAGTATATTAGAAGGAGCCTTAGTTGCTGTACCTGCAACTTTTTGTACTCCCTTCTGCTCCAAATTCTGTGGTGTAGCTAGACATGTGGCTGAAAATGATCTAACATAAATCAGTCCACTTCCCCACTTAACAAATAAACAGTTAACATTTTCTATCACTATGCCTTTGTGGACCCAACTTTCATTAATTATTTTTCTCTGTTGTTACCTCACTGCTAAATATTTTAGAGTGCAGAAGACTTTGAAGGTAAAATTTGTGTGGAACATAATGATGCTAAACTCAGATTTCTTTATTTGTGATATATACCTTGCAGTTGAGTTCAGAATCAAAGCCGAATTTGGCAGGGTAGTTCTCTCCATACATCATGGGCACTTTGACAGACTTGATATCATCCAGGTGAAACTCTTGAATGCCAGACAGTCGGGGGTTTAGTTTCTGTGCCCACTGACCTTAAGTTAAAACAAATAAAGAGGTAAGTAGAAAATCATTACAGGAGAATAAATATCAGTTAAACATGATAACATATCACCAGGTGTGTGAGATGACAAGTCAGTCACACAACCACAATCAAAAGATGAAAACCATGCATATAATTTATTGTACATATTACAGGACACATTAAGTGTCGTACACACCAAGCTACAATATCCCTAACTTGCAGGTTGTTATTATCCATCATATGATTTTTCATGCATTTCTTGGTGGTGAGTCGATGGTGACTGTGATTAATATATTTTTCACTAGATGTCTGTTTACAGGCATCTGTGGTTTTGAGCTTGGAACAGAAATAATGACTATAGAATTAGCAATTTAAACCCAGTTGTGCTTTCCCTTACTCCTGATGCCATAAATTTTATTATGACCAGTTCTTTACAATTGTTTCTACCATATTTAAACCTTTACTTGCACATTCAGAGATGAAATTTTTGAGAGTAGTTGAAATGCTATGTTTGTAGTGAGGAAGGAGCTGCATTTCTGCAGATGATTAATATAATAGGCAGATATGAACTTTTTTGTGTACGTCTTACAAAATGTGCTTCCTCTAAAATGCTTACAAGAGATTACAAGCAGTTTTGTTGAAATAAAATGAATGTGGACGCAGAGCTTAAAAACAGTTCCTTAGAATCTCCTTAAAAAGTACACTGTGGAGGTACTGACCTTTTTAAATCATAAAAGGTACTTTGTGGATGTGATAACCATATACTAAGTAAGTGTAATCAAAGATACCCATAGTATTCTGGTTGCAAACATAAGCACAAAATAAGGTACCTCCTTTTGTGTAATAATAAAGTACAGTAGGCATTCTGGGAACATAGGTTCATAGTTTCATAACTAGATACTAGGCTATCTGCCCTAGGGCATTTATAAGCCTAGCCAGAGTGTATTTGGCTTCTGCCTCCCTATTAGATTAGTCTACTGTGCCTCTGTAAATTAGGTCACAGAAGGTACCCTTTAAGATTAGTTTACTGTGCCTCTGTCTAGCAGGGACACAGAAGAAATCCCAGGGGTGAATTTGTGATTTCCCATCCATGCATCCAGATTTCGCTTGAAGAGGGTCAGCGAGGGGCTATGTCTAACATGAATTGGGATTCTATTCCAGAGTGAGGGGAGCCTCTGTGAAATGAATCTGTCCCTCCAGCATGTTCTATTTATTTTTGTGCTGAGGTTTAAGTCCCTGGAGCGTGTAGCTCTAAGGGACTTGGATTTTTTGAGGTGGAACATGTCCATTAATTCTGGGTTTGACATGGCTTTGTACGTCAGTCAGGCATAGATCGCCTCTGAATAGGCAGTAAGCAACTGAGAAGAGCTGGAGTTTCTTTAGTCGAGCTGCATAGGACATCTGTTTGTAGCCCATGATCCTCTTTGTGAGGTACTTTTGGGGTCTCTCCAGTTGCTGCAGGTGTCGGGTAAGGTACATCCCAAAAGGGGCATTGTATTCAATTATGGGCCTGATGAGTGACGAGTAGAGGGGCACAATGACCTCTCTTGATCTAGTTGCGAACCCTTTCGTGATAAGGCGGGCTACATAGAAGGTCTTTCTAACCACTTTGGCAACGTGATTATCAAAGGAGAGATTACTGTCTACGTTGGTCCCCAAATCTCTAATTACTTCTTCCGTACTTAATGGATTACCACCTATGTGGTAATTTGTGGGTACCTTGTTTATCCCAAAGGGGATGACTATGCACTTTTTAGCATTTAGGTTGAGGCCGTGGCTCTGGCACCAAGCATCCATCTCTGTGAGACCCTTTTGGAGGATGCTTGTGTCAGCTGAAGATTCGATTATGGCCCCCAATTTGCAGTCATCTGCAAACTTTGTCAGCCATAATCCCCCTGTGTTAGCCTGAACCTCAGAGAAGTATATACCGAACAAGAGAGGTCCCAGAACTGAGCCCTGTGGGATGTCACTTGTAACTGGTTTGGATTTGGACATGGCACCTGCGATTCTGACCATGTGGGTTCTATCCCTGAGCCAGTTTGCAACCCATCTTGTGATATAGGGGTTGATATTTAAGCTGGTAAGCTTATTTATGATGGCCGAGTGGGGTATTGTGTCGAAGGCTTTTGCGAGGTCCAGGTAGGCTGTGTGGACTACCTTGCCCTCATCTATGGCTTTGGTAACTGTTTCAAAGAAATTGACTAGGTTTAAGAGGCAAGATCTGTCCTTAACAAAGCCGAATTGGGTAGGGTTCAGTGTCTGGAGGCTCCCAATGTCTTTGTTTATGAGTTCCATGATAATACACTCCATAGCTTTACAGACCAGACTAGTCAGGCTTATGGGTCGATAGTTCCCGGGGTCCGTTGTGGCACCACCTTTGTGGAGTGGGACCACTGTAGCTGTATGCCATTCTTTGGGTGCATGTCCTGTAGTAAGGCTAAGTTTGAACAGTGACTTAATGTGAGGGTTCAGTTCTTCTTGGAGCTCGTGTAAGTCACAGCCTGGGACACCGTCCGGTCCCATAGATGCTGTGTTTTTTGCTTTGGAGAGGGCAGCTTTTACCTGTGCATCAGAAAAAAGGGGGCAAAGTATCTTATCAGAAAGCCTCCTACAGACATTGCATATGGCTGGCAGTGATATATTATAATGCTTTGAGTTGCTGAACCAGACCTTTTCATTTGTAGATTTGAGGGGAAATTAATAGTCACTTTTTCTCAGATATTTTCACTGGCAGAATAATACTGCTGACCGAGCATTGCAATTTAGAAATGCAAAGTACTTTTTTGTACCCAGGTTATTTATATATATTTTGCTTCAAACGTGATGAAGGAAGGTCAGATATGTTGGGGATCTTTCACACAAACAATATAAAGAATATTGGGAACACTTTCTTAATAGTAAGAGAAAAAATGTTTTCAGAAAGTTAGGTAGCATGAGTTGGTGGTGTATGTGGAAGTTACATTTAGTTGATTTAGAAAAAATAGGAAACCATGGCATGGAAATATTATGAAATACTTTTTTTGGAAAATGGTTATGAAGAGTTGGGTGAAAGAAAAATAAAAGAATTAAGAGAAGGAAGATGAATTTGTAAAGAAGTATATGGATGGTCGATTTCTTTAGGAGAATGTGCTAGAAAACGCTGTCAGATAAGGATAATATAAAGTTTAAGGTGTATGAGGAACATTTTTGCAAATGGTAAGGGTATGTTGTGGAAGACAATGCTAGATACTTTTTTTGAATGTAGTAGGGTGAAAGGGTTTTCGTAACGACTGTAAAAAATATATAAAAAAGAGGAGGCAAAAAGTGTTAACATGGATATTATGATGCATGAAAATTATAAAAACAAATGAGAAAGGTGGAATAAGTAGACAGGATAATTTTTAAATGGTTTGGTTTGTTTCTTTAGGATGATATCAAGAGGTTCTTCATAACAATATTGAGATGCAGATCAAGCCATTAAAAGGTTAAGGTTTTGGATATGGCAAAAAAGCATGGGCTTTAAAGGTACTTTTTATTTAATATGTTTGTCTATAGAAAATGGTTAAACATAAATATGTATGTATGTAAACAATAATGTTTTTGTATAACAAAGATCCCCTACTGTTTTCGTAGGAGATGTTGGTATAAGGTAAGGAAGGAAATCTTCCAGTTATGGTAGAACAGCAGAGGCCAGCTTTATAACTCACATAGTTATTGAAAATGAAGATGGAAACATTTCTGAAGGCCTCATTAATGAATCAGAAAGCTAAGAATACGAAATTTGCAACTTTCATGAAACTCAGGTTGAGATCATGGCACTGATCTGGTCAGAGTTTGTAGAACATGCAGAGGAGTTGCGGGGCCATCCAAATTTCTTTGCTGAGGTTCCTGAGTCATAACAGAGGATGGTGATGAAAATGGTGAAGCCAATGATGACCTTATACATGTGCAGCTTTGGAGATGAAGTTCTTGAGAGATGGGAATGATACGGCGGTGTCATACAGCAGACATGGAAGTGGTTAAGTAGTTGATGAATTGCATCAGGAATGATTGTGCGCTGAGGATGGTGCAAGAGGAGTTAGTTAATCAGTGTTTCAGCTCAGTTAGAATGTTGTCAGAACAAGGTATGTCATAACGAGGGAACCTCTGGACAGTTATTTTAAGGAACTGTTTAGTTACACAGTTGGACATACAAAGAAAAGAGATATAAGCTTTATTAAATGTGCCCAAAGAGCCCATTTGTGCTTTTACTTTTGGAAGTGAAGGAGTTTTGAACTTGTGTATGGGTGTAGTAAAGACTGAAGAGTCAGTCACTCTATATGTTTCACTCTTAAGACTCCAGAATAAGAGACAAAGCAAAAAATAATTAGAGAAAAGGCCCCATGTTAGTCTCAGTTTTTAGATACTAGTGCTGTTAACTTAAACATTTAAAAAAATTACTAATTGTAGGAGGTACTAAGCAAAAGTATAAAGCAAAATTAAGGATACCCCTACAAATTCTGTACTATTTTTTCAAACACCTTTACTGAATTATCACTTGTGACACAGGCAGATTTACATTCATATAAAAGTAATCAAACTATATTAACATAAACATTATACTTCACATATATTGCTATATATTATATAACCTAAGGATTATTACATAAATTATTCAATTCCTGCCTTTTTTTGAACAAGAAACATCTTCATTAAACCATCACTTATTGCATAGGCAATCATCCATTTATATAAATGAAAACAAAGCACATCACAAACCATACTGACACACTCCCAGTTGCAAACATTATACATCACTTATAATCTACCCAATCTTTCTCACTCAGACATTACATAGCTCATTTAAGTTCTGTCACCTGTTAGGCCTCATTCATCCCTTGTATGTATTGTTCCCACAATTCCCATTTTTTTCCTATGTAGTTTGCTCCTACAGTTTTCTAAAGATCTCAGTTTCAATTGTTTTATCTCTGTTACTATATTCACTACTTCCAGTATACTTGGTTTAGATTTCGATTTCCCTTTTCTAGTACTTGCTTTTTTTGGCGGCCACCATTATTCGACATAGCAAGGCCTTACCATGTCTAGGCAATTCCGATTCTATGTCATAGCTCAGAAAAATCATCTCCCTTGCCAGACCAATCTGCCCACCCAGCATCTCCGACAGTGCATCCCACAGAGAATCCTTAAAGTCCACCCACTCACCGCACGTCCAGAAAATATGTTCCCAATTACTTCTTTCTTCCCCTTCACACCTCCAACATTTACTATCTGCCTGAACAAAAATTCTCTGGAGTATACTTGGGGTATAAAAATATCTATGTAAACATTTCCAAGCAAAAATCCTAAATCTTCTAGATTTTGTTGCATATTTGGGAGACATATATATATCCTCCAATTGTTTCTTTGCGACTTACTTATCCAGTCTCTCTTCCCAATCCTTTCTAACCTCCTCTGACGGTTTGTTATAGTTATCATGCAATATTTTATATGCTGTACTAATTATTCCTTTTTTAATGGCAACTACTGTTATAGATTCTATTAAAAACTCTATCAGTTCTGGTCTTTCATTTAGGACCCTCCTAGTTCTTTTTCTTTGCTTATACTCTGATATCAATCCCTGATAGAGAAGGCAATCTCTAACCTGCAGTCCAAATAAATTCTTGCCGTCTTCCCATCCTGTCATCTTTCCCTCTCTAGTTATTTGCTCCCAATAACTTGGTTTCTTTGCTAGTTTTTTCCAATAAATTCCGACCCCCTCTTGTCTGTTGTCTGTATCCCTAATTGCAGTCATCCTTATTGGCAGAATCTCCATTCTCCATTCCCATGTTTGTTTAGTTCTTAGAATAATTTCTGCTACTTTATTCTGCATGGATATTGTTATTCTCTTTAAATGCCCCCATCCAAAATCTCAGTCTCTCCTTGTTTCTTGAGGTTCCCCCGTGTTTCATCATCATCCATTTCCACTTTGAATTATAGTTTTCTGTTTGTGCTATGTATAGGAGTCTTAACTATGTAGCTCTGAAATACCCCTTCAAATTGGGTAATCCCAATCCATCATGTGCTACTGGAAGAATCAGCTTATCCCACTTGACTCTTGCTGTCTTCCCCTCCCAGGTAAATTCCTTCAGCTCTTTATTAATTGCTACTTACAGCTTCTCCTCTGGTTGATAAAAATATGCCTGTCCTGTGTATAAAACTAAAGGGAATAAAAACATTTAACTGCTTGTATCTTGCTATCCATATCCATAAAACAGAGCTTCCAATTTCTCAATTTTTTATATTATCTTTTGTTTAGTCTCTTCCCACATATCTTTAGCTGCCGCACTAGAATAATTTTTAATCCATACTCCTAAATATTTTATTTTGTCATGTCAAAAGACAGAAAGCCAAACAGGGCAGCTAAAATCCCCACTGAAGTTACAGAATGCTTATTCAAGCCAAAAAGTCAATCCAGGAGTAGTCCAAGTGCAAAACAGGGCAGCTAAAATCCTCACTGAAGTAGCAGAATGCTTGTTCAAGCCAAAAATTGATCCAGAAATAGTCCAAGTGCAAAATACAGCTTTATTAAATCCACATAAAACAGATAAGTGCTTTCATCCCAGAACACTAGAACTTCATCAGATCTTTATAATGTCCCCGTAAATACGGGTATTCCTGAACCGGTTCATGTGTGGGTACATAATTTACCACTGTTGCCTTTATTTTAGCTTCATTACTTTTGTATCCCATAAAGATCTGAAACTGTCTCAAAATGT
The DNA here is from genome assembly GCF_019279795.1 of Protopterus annectens. Lineage (NCBI taxonomy): Eukaryota > Metazoa > Chordata > Ceratodontiformes > Protopteridae > Protopterus > Protopterus annectens. The sequence goes on along the minus strand of NC_056747.1, from coordinate 678,476,966 downwards.
TCCACAACACTGTAATGTCCTTTTCTAGTTTGGTCAGGTACAAAATAATATCATGTGTAAATAAAGCCAGCTTTTCTTGACTACAATACCAATTATATCCTTGAATTTCTGATTCCCTTATTTTCTTTGCCAGTGGTTCTAAATATAATGCAAATAATAAAAGGGAAAGAGGACACCCCTACTTGGTTCCTCTGCTCAAGCAAAAATTATCAGAAAGGACCCCACAAATTAGGTACTATTGAGAAGTATGAGTCAGTACACGGAAAGAGTTTTTGATTTCTGATGTGACTCACATTTGACAGAAAGTTATTTAGGTCTTTTTTGACAGAATATTTACAAGACATATACATTCAAGAAGCATTATCAGGATGGTGTATTAAATACATAACATTACATTCATGATAAACTTGATTATTAGATGGGGAGAGGGGGATTTTACTATAGATATTTGTCACAATGATAATGTACTTTTTTATCAAAGGTTGGAGGGGGCCAGCTCCATTGGCATGGAGGAATAGAACCCTGGCTATAACCCAGCAACCTAAGTTCAGATAGTGGCTCCAGTGCCCACTGGAGAAATTGTGGTAAAACATGGCTTTGCCAGCTCACTTGTCTTGGATTATAAGCAGAACATATATGTGGGCATCTTTCCAATTGTAGAATCTCCATGGGACACTGAAGATCATTGAGTAATGCTGACTTCAAGGTGGCAAGGCAGTTCTAATGGGTTATGTCACCCATGAAAGCGGGTAATATACCCGTGATGATGCTTATTGCATGCTGAACCCTGGGGTGGTTGCAGACATGTACAAAGGGGATAGAGCCTTAAAGTTTCACCCCACCCTTGGATGTTTGATAGCTCTGCTCTTCCTCCTCAGTTTTTGACCCTCCTTAGAGGAACAAGTGGGCAATATTGATCTAGCCTCCCAGGGGAACAAATGAGCTGTACTGGGCAATGGAAACAGTAGAGCATAATAGTTATCAAGGCAGGGAGGAAAAAAGATCCCCCAAAATGCTGGATAGACATTTTAAGGTAGAGGGGCATACATATGCAGAAATAGAGTGGCACCTTGCTAGTGATTGATTTGATGGGTTTTGTACCTTGTGCAACAACAAAATGAATTTTTTGCTGGGAGTGTAATCCTAAATATGCAAAGTCTGTCAGGATATTGGGGCTATTAAACAAGTATTGAAAGAGGAGTAAGTGGAAAACCTGATAGTACATTACCAACACAGGTAACAGAAGTAAGGGACGAGTAAGAAGCACCTGATATGGTAAGAAGTGCACAGTGGACTAGTGATATCAGCAGTGAAGGTGAGTGCCCAAGCAATGAGAAAACTATTGTGGTGCATGAGAAAGGTCATAGGCAAGCTAAATATTCACAATGTCTGAGAAGTTCAGAAATGGTATTACACAGGAAAAGTAATATACACAAAGACAGCATAATCCTTGGGATGCTGTTAGATGAAGGGTAGTGTGTCTGTTTTGTATACAATATTACATGTACAAAATCTGTGTAAATGCTATTGTAAGTAATATACAGAAATACTTTAATTTCCTTAAAAATGTTCACTTAGCAAAAGGCGGAGATGCAGTGAAATACAAAATAAACTGTAATGGTAACTGAGTCACAGCCCTTAGTAAGCTCATGGACTGGAGTCGTACTTAAGTGGGTTTTGACTTTAATTGCACAACTGAATTTAGGCTGCCATCCTCTGTGAATGATGCGCTGTTTCTAATGCTGGTAAAGATTAAAAGTATATTGCTCCTAAGAAATGAACAAACTTCCAATTTTCATGAGACAGGCCTGAAGTTCTGATATATGAGAATGTTAACAACCACAAGAAAATTAAACTAACATTTCAGAGTTTATGTTTTATTGAGCTTTCATAATATGCTTTAATCAATTTCTTTTCTTAGTAGAATGGATGACCAGCATGCTGAGTTTGTCAAGTATTTGTTTATCCACCCAGTTTACTTTATGTCTTTGACCTGCTTTTGTTGCATACTTTCTCAACACGTCTGCAGACATTACTGTCATTCATTGCATAACATAATAATCAACATTTCTATCTGCATATAAAGTAGCAAGACAAAATTAAAATATTCACCTAAAATGTTTGTGGAAATGATTAAAAGATAAAACACAGCTCACTTCTCAAAAAACTGGAAGAGGAGTGCATGGAAAATAAAGGAGAACTAGGTTTGGATGAGAGTGTTGTCCTTCTAAGAGCTGCTGAGCACACTGACATCACCTAACGTTGTGAATAATTTAATCTCAGTTTCTGCACCTTTTTTGCAGTTCATGTCTTAAGCTACCCACAAAGGAACAGGTTCTATCCTATTAACATCTGTGTTTTTAATTTTTACTGGATATAAATTATACTTGATGGTAATATGCTAGGGTTGCTACCTTTTCAAATGGCCCAAGTGGGACATTTTTGGTACCAACATCAGATTTTACAGGCCGACACATACCCATGGTCAGTACAAAGGTTAGAACTTAACTTTTTTGCCTAAATAAAAGCTTATTCTTGTAGCATTTTAGTTGCTTATTCTGTTTCTTATAACATTTAGGTATTTTAGATACAGAATAACTGTTTTATGCAACTATTACATAAAATATAGGAAATAATTTTGTCCTAAAATCTCAGGACATTTGCCATTTTTACAATTTTTTGTCAGGACACAACTGCCCAAAGAGGGACTGTCCCTCGCAAAGTGGGACAGGTGGTAACCCTATAATATGCTCTCTTTTCTCCTACTTTCAGAAAAGAGAGAGATGTGAACAGTGGCAGCATGGCTTTAATTTCAGAGGCTGGCTAGTGGTTGCAGGACCATATGAAAGCCCAAACAAATTCGGTAGTTTCTCATTTGCATTTGGTTTGTTTTTTTTTCCAGGCAGTTGTCACCCAGATCTCTGCAGATCAAAGCAAATGCAGAGCATCAAGCCTGCACAAGTGAGCTTTCACAGCTTTGTAAACTGCTATCCTGATATACCATATTGGGTAAACTACCTAGGGTAATGAAGGATTGCCAAATACACATTTCCCCAATGAAAAGGAGTTTCTGTCATTTTGGATTGTCTGTTCTTCGTCCTGTAGTCTGCAAACAGTGATTCAAACTCATTCCAAACTCAAACTACTGCTTTTGCAAGTGGTTGATCTGACATTATGCCAGTAGACATAATGAACACTTCAAAGAAAACAAAACTATAATGATTACACTGACTAGGTGGCGGATAAACATTTTAAAGCATAAAGTGTCACTTTTCATTAATCCACATGACTATATGCATTATTTATGAGAAAAATGCTAACTTAATTGATATGTTACTTGAACAGAAAATACATGGCATTTTGACAGACAAAATCACTGCAAAATTGAAATATTATTTGCAAAATCAGTACCTTTGAAATGAACAGCACTGAGCAACAAAATGCTGAGGCTGGTGGGCAGCCCTTTCAAGAACTTGTCAACTTTTCCCTGTGTAGTCTGTTTGATCCAATCATTGATGCTGCGTACATCGGTTCGAATACTGCCAGACAGACTGCTTGGCCTCACTCCATACAGTGTTTCCACTTTGTTTAGAAAGTCCGCATTGGCTTTCACCTCTGATGAAACAAAGAAAGTGAGTAAGGGTTAGTGAGATCACATAAAGGACCTTGCAGGTCCTTCAGATCTGTATGTGAAGCAGCATTCATCCATCTATCCATATTCAGTACCTACCTTTCCAACGCATGGTCATAGGTGGCCAGAACCTATCTCTTCAGGCAATAGGCATAGGGTAGGAAACAAGCAGTTTTGATCCAAGCCAAGTCACTTACTCACATGTTTGAGATTTGAGATTTTGCATATGGACACAGGTGGAACATGCAGCCCACAGAAGGATGACACTGTCTGAAAAATGCACCACATGTGAATCACTCCACCTCTATGCCACCCAGGAGATTAGAAATAGTTTGTGTTATCGTGAACTGTAGGTTGAATTTCTGAAGTATTATTATAACAGGATGTTGGCAAATGAGAGCTCAGCATTGCTATTTTTGAAAGCTCCTCTTCTGCATATGTATATAAGTGTATGCATCATCTTCAGGTATGTTTCACTGCTAGTGACAGCTGAATATATCCAAATAATACACATTCTGGGGGGGTGCATATTACTTAATTGTACCACTCAGTGCCTGCAAAGAGGGATTTAATGCATCTGTATGTCATATTTGAGAAAACAGAACTTTACTGGTATGCCACAATGGGAATTCAACTGAATCTGTTGTTGTCATGAAGCAAGTAGCAATAGAAAATTAGTGGTAAATGTGGTACCATGCAATAGCAGGGCCAGCTGAGCAGTTTATAGGGTACTCAAGTGAAATTTCATCAGTAGGTAATGGTAAGAAAACTACTCAAGTTGTTTTACAGAACTGTAACATGAAAATACTTCTGTTACAGTGAAGGCCTGTGAAGAATATGTATAATTAATAGGGATGATATACATGTTCATACAGACTACATTAAGAAACATCTAGAAATATCTGGTGATAAACTGCAGCTGTGTTTAATGTAATGTACAATGAATAGGTAACATACTGCAGACCTTGCTTCTAATCACATTTCTTCCAGTGGCATGCTTTCTTACTGATTCATCACTTAGCTAGGTTAAAGCTCCTAGGTCACCTCTAAAAATAGAAATCCTGGAAGCACTAACAAAGATAAACATAATGACCAGTTAAAAAATTCTGACTTGTGAACATAATTAAGCAGCAACACTATCATCTGCTAATTGTCTTCAGTTAATGTGGTGAATGTTTCAAGGGAGTAATTTTAGTTTGTGCATATTATAAGAAACATGCCTTGAACAAAGAGATTAGAAATAATTGTTGAAACATGAGTTATCAGATCAAGGTTAATTAAGTAAATTCCAGTGAATTACAATTCAGTCAAAAAATATATTTATCTGACACCCCAAAGTACTAAAGTGTTTTGTCCCCATGCCTCCTAATTTGCGGCTTTATCTCCACAATCTTGCTGTTATTAATAACCATGTCTGAGGTTATGACATTGTTGGGAGGAATGAAAATATTTAGTATTTCTTGTATGAGCATAAATGGTTGTCTTTCTTTAAGATATTGCAGATCTGGTCTTGGTTTTGTCTAGACAAACTGTGTTTTGGTGAATTTTTTTTTGGATGAAATATTATTTGAAAAATTATATTTTGACAAAATATATGGCACTTACAACAAACATTTGAATGGACTCATATACTGCAGTGGTATCTATCTGTTCTGCAATAGGGGAGGTATATAGTATATAACATCTCAGCTCATAGTCTTCACAGAAACCCCATGATGGCTCTACACTGAGGAACTGATAGTCATTACTTTTCTGTCAAAGAATATAAATACTTCATTATGGTTTTAGGTACTGTCAGTTTCTTCCATAAAATGCGCTGGTATCTGGTATATGATATTGGAATCTTAGGAAATGTGGATATATTTTTGTCTCCCCACAGTTAGTTACTGTTTATCTTGTTTGATACCATCTCTCAGTCCTATTTGATTATTTTTTGTACAATGTCCTGAAACTCCAGGGTGGGGTGGAGGAGGCAGTGCACTAGTGAGTCAAGCCCTCACTGCAGGACAGTGTTCTCAATGCAGATGGCAGACATCTGTAGTGAGCTGTGCTATCATTCTTTTCACGCCACATCCTGAAGCTCAGGGGGAGCACTAGTGAGTCATACCTGCTCTGCCAGACTGTATTCTCATTGGTTGGTATGGCAGGGATCTCTAGTGAGATATGCTGTCATGCTTTTCATGCCACATCCTGAAGCTCAGGGGGAGCACTAGTGAGTCATACATGCTATTCTGGACTGTATTCTCATTGGTTGGTATGGCAGGGGTGTGTAGTGCGCTGTGCTGTCATGCTTTTTATACCACACCCTGCAGCTCAGAGAAACACTAGAGTCATACCTGCTCTGCCAGACTGTATTCTCATTGGTTGGTACAGCAGAGATCTGTAGTGAGCTGTGCTGTCATGCTTTCCACACCATATCCTGAAGCTCAGGCAAACACTAGAGTCATACCTGCTCTGCCAGACTGTATTCTCATTGGTTGGTACAGCAGAGATCTGTAGTGAGATGTGCTATCATGCTTCACTGGAGGACTGATAGATGGGGATTGATAACAAGCAAAGCTTTCAATACAGTATCCCACCAAATACTGCTCAACAAACTGGCAACTTACAACCTAAGTGTAACACCCTTTACTTGGTTCCACAGCTATCTTTCCAACAGGCAGCAGTCCCTAGATGGGATAACAAACTGTGCCCCCTATACATCTCTGTGGGAGTACCCCAAGGCTGTATCGTCAGACCCCTGCTCTGTATCATATTTCCCAATGAACTTAGTTCCTCCACCCAATTAGCCACTATCGTTCAATACACCGATGACTCCTCTCTAATCTGCTCTGCTCTCTCACTCCAAGAACTACAAGTAAAAACACAACAATCTCTCCAAGACATAGAAAAATACCTAACCAACCATCAGCTCATTCTCAACCTCATTAAAACTAAGCTTATGCTCTTCTGCAACAGTAGAGATAAAAGTAACCAAAACTCTCTCTCCATCTGCTCCTTCAATGGTACAAGAATTGAACCAATCAGTCAGACTAAACTCCTTGGGGTAACAATAGATGAATGCCTAAAATTCAACACACATATAGCAATCACAATTTAAAAAGTGCACAGTAAACTTGGCTCACTCTACAGAGCCAAACTTTTCTTAACTAACTATGCCAGACTTGCTACAGCCAGATCCCACCTGCTTTCCACCCTCCTTTATTGCTCACAAATCTTCACCAACCTGTTTAAGACTTTCTTAAACAACCTTGAGAGCTGCTGTAACAAAATAGCCAAGTTTGCCATTAACCCGCCCCACAAATCCCACCACTGTACTGCACTCTGCTAACTCAACTGGCTTGAACTTTCTGACCTTATAACTCTGAACCAATTCACCAACGCACATAATATCATCCACAAACCTGATCACTGCCCTGCTCACCATTGCACATAATATCATCCACATACCTGATCACTGCCCAGCTCACCATTGCACATAATATCATCCACATACCTGATCACTGCCCTGCTCACCATTGCACATAATATCATCCACAAACGTGATCACTGCCCTGCTCACCACTGCACATATCATCCACATACCTGATCACTGCCGTGCTCACCACTGCACATAATATCATCCACAAACCTGATCACTGCCCTGCTCACCATTGCACATAATATCATCCACATACCTGATCACTGCCCTGCTCACCATTGCACATAATATCATCCACATACCTGATCACTGCCCTGATCACCATTGCACATAATATCATCCACATACCTGATCACTGCCCTGCTCCCTCCAACTTAGTAGAACCTAATACCAATCCCAGGTCCCTCAGATCATCAGGCAAACTACTTCTAAAAGTAAAAAAGTCCAAAAACTATTATGGTGATGGTCACTATTCAAATAAAATATCCAAATCCTGGAACCTGCTCCCCCAGCAAATACTTAATAACCCTGAGAATCTCAAATTCAGATTACTCCTAAAAGAACACCCTACTAACCACTGGCTATGCTGCTGCACTCACCCAGGATAACCCCCCAACCTGACTGACCCACATACTAACATCCCATATGTCCCATTCTTATACCTCACTGTCTACACTCACACAGGCTAACCCATCTAACCTGACTAACCCACATACCAGCATCGCATAAGTCCCATTCTTATACTTCACTGTCTATGCTCCTGCACTCACCCAGGCTAACCCCTCTAACCTGACTGACCCAATACTAACATAGCGTAAGTCCCATTCTTATACCTCACTGTCTATGCTCCTGCACTCACCCAGGCTAACCCCTCTAACCTAAATGACCTACATACTAGTATCTCATAAGTCCAATTCTTATAATTCACTGTCTACATTCCTGCACTCACCCAGGCTAGCCCCTCTAACCTGAGTGACCCTCATACTAACATCGCTAAGTCCCATTCTTATACTTCACTAGCTATGCTCCTGTACGCACCTAGGCTAACCCCTGTAACCTGACTGACCCACATATTAACATCGCGTAAGTCCTATTCTTATACTTCACCGCTGTTGCGCTACCTCTCATGTGATATCTTACTTTATGTTATATTCCTACCTGCACTTCCTAAATAAAAAAAAAAAAGAGTATTATTATCTTGTAATTATATTTTCCATGCTCATTGAAAATGTTTTTTCCACTATCATGTATGTAACTTGCTTATCTTTTTATATTTTCTATGCACATTGAAAATGTATTTTCCACTGTCATGTATGTTACTTGCTTATCTTTTGACCATCACTATGTTACTGTTTAATACTTGTCTTGGAGCTTTTCTCAACAGGTTTCCTCCGAAAACGGATCCCTGGTGCAGTCGGACGTTACCCGGTAAGCAAATGTAAATAAATAAATAATAAATAAAAAAATGCTGTTAGTGATGGACTGAGATGATCACTTGTAGAATGCGTTCCCACTAGTGGAGTGTGGGCATTATTACTGTGTCTTACTGTCACTGCAAAACTGATGAATTGTGGCAATTGGTAGTCAGCCAGTCTCCCACTGACTGGTTGATTCCAGTGGCCTGTACTGAGTTGCTACCATTGGTGAATTGTGGAGACTGGTTAGTGTGGCATGTTCCTATTGGAGGAATGTGACAGTGGGGAGATTGATAATGAACCATATATACTCTGAAGGAGTCTAGTGATTAGTAGTGTGACATACTCAGTGTCAGATTTCAGTATGCAATGCAACTAGTTATCCTACAGTTCTATAGTTATTTTCTTAGTTCTGACAATTTAAGAGTCGAGGGCAAAATGGTCTCTTCACAGAAGAAGAAGACAGCATTCATTATGGGGCTGTCCTTTAAACAGTGACCATCCCTCATTCCCAAGTTAGAATGCAAAACCACTGGGTTCTTTATCCCCCATTTACTACTAGACTTTCTTAATTATCCGACTCGTATCACTGAACCTGAGTCAAAAGCATTTTTACTGCTGATTTAACAAGCCATCTACAAAGAGTCATATTATTATTTTGATCAGTTTAATATTGCTGTGTACAGCCCCATCACTTAGCCTGTGTGGACTAGAAAATGCCATGGAATACAGCGGCAATGTTCAATGACATAACTTACTCCCAAGAGCAAATTATTTGTCACATTATCTCAATCATAATAGAATGATTTTCAGATTTGTATACCAAAAAAACAAGATTATATTGTTTAATAAATGCTTGCAGTGTAGTAGTACTTAACCTTGTTTGAACATTGCATGTTTGTGATTAAAGCTAATTCATTTTTTATCATAAGTGTTTTGTTTAAAATACATTTGAAGATTATTTAACTTTGCAGTCTGTGTGCATGTTTAGTGCAATTTCTGTTGTCTATCTACATGCTAATGGAAATGCTACATTAAATGCACCCGATGTTACAACTAAATTCTTCACTTTTTCAGTGCGACAATATTTTGTGCAAGCATTCAGAGACTGAGAGAGTGGCACATGTAATGTGTCACTGTTTTTTTTCCCAGTCTGCAATTGCACAGTAACATCTTTTCACTCAGAGCTGATGGTATTGGATGTTCTTCGTGTTTCACTGTTGCAGTCATTACATTTGGGTAATCTGCTGGCAGGTTACCCTCAGTCAGCCTGAATAACAAAGTCTTGGGTCCTGCGTCGGTTGCTTTCTCCTCTTCCATGAGGTCAGGTCGTCAGGGGTATAAAACATGCAGCCGATGCCATTTTATTAAGTCTTTCTTGCTGTGCGGTGCCTGAAGCAGAAGCAGTTCGCAAGTGTCGGTCGGTTGACTCCTGAAATTTTCGCATTCGAGTTTCAGAACTGAAGTCTTCAAACTAAAACTAAGTACCCCGTTGGGGAAACTTTTTCTTGCTCCTTTACCGATGTCAGTTGTTGTGACTTTCGGCTTTATCCCGGTTAGGGGTCACCACAGCAGAACTCTGGTCCGCTAATGATTGGCAGTTGATTTTTATGTACCGAGTTGCCAGCCCTGATGCACAACCTTCAGTGAAGGTACACCCATTCACACATGTCTCCATGCACAAGACGCTCTAACTGAGAGTCGAACCGAACAGCGTCTTACTGTGAGGCGACAACGCTACCGCAGCACCACCACAAAAAGTTAATAATTGCATTACTTGTGGGAAGCAAATACCTCATAAGGATTTTCATTTGTACTGTATTCCTTGCCTAGGCTCAGATCACAGCGTGCCTTGCTGTCGGTTTTGTGCTAGATTTAACCATTGCACTATTAAGCGTCAGTATATTTTTGCTTCTAAATACTTTGGTTCAAGATTTAATTATCCTGAAATGTCATCGGTTAGCAATCCGACTACCAGAGTTCACAAAAAACGCAATGAAAAAGACAGTCAAGGTCCAAAACCGACGACAAAGCTTCTTCTAAGCCAGTCGCCAGTTCACCAGTACTCAGGCGCTTTCACAGCCCCTGATACTCGCTACTTTTGAGTCGCAGGCCTCTACCGGGACCCATTCGGAGTCCGGTATGCCGCGAGATTCTCAGAGTATTGAACCCACGGATGTCTCTCCCTTGGATGGTTCCGGAGCTGCTGAGCAGGCACCAGCTTCTGAGAGTGTTTTCAGGCCTCAACATTTTTATATTAAACCGACACCAGCCTCAAAAACAAAGTTAAAAACATCTTCTATGTCTAAAAAAACGATGCATGAACCATGTGCTCAGGCCCCTATGCCTAAAAAACAGATGATCAAAATGGCTGAGGATTTAATTACCTTGATCAGGGGCTCCCAATTCCCCCTGCTAAGAGGCCTAGGCAAGGCACTGATTATGAATCTTCAGATCAGGTTTCCATTTCTTCTGATTCCTCTTCTGATCAGGAATTTTCTATTCCACCCTATGAGGATTCTGATGCAGAGGAATCCATCCCATCTGCATCTCCTCCTGAGGATTACTCTTTTGGAGAGACTTTGCATACTTTAAGGGAACATTTTCACTGGGAGAGTCAGGACTTCTCTGAATCAAAAAAGAGGCTTAGGGATTTCCTTCTTCTTCCTCAGCATAGGCCTTTGGCAATACCTCCTGTATTAGACATTGTTGATGATGTGTTTTCGGAATCAAGCATGGCTCCTGATTCCCTGCCTCTGGCTCCTAGTAAGCCAGACAGATATTACAGGGTTCCTGACTCCCACAAATTTCTATTCAAAAATCCTGCTGCTGATCCTGAGACTATTTCTCAGGGTTCCAAGGGTGTAAAGGCCTCTACAGCCAAAAATCCTACCCCCTCTGACAGAGATTCCAGGGCACTGGATAGATGGGGAAAGAAGGTTTATACGTCTGCAACCTTGGCAATCAGGGCCTTAAACTGCCAGTTTTATATGCTTAAATATCAGCAGCATGTTATGGGCTTACTGAAACAGAAAATGATGTTGATTTCTGATTGTGTGGAAAATAAAGAGTTACAGGAATTATTGCATTCAGCAGAACAGATTGGAAAGCATACTTTGCAATGTGGTTTTGATTCCTTGGAGGCCTCTTGTAGGGCCGCCGTTACTGGATCTGTGATTAGAAGGCATGCCTGGCTCAAGGAGCAAAATCTGCCTGATCGTGTTAAAGCTAAATTGTTGGATGCCCCTTTGCAGCATGATACTCTGGTAATAAGGCAGAAGAGGTTTTAAAGAAAATGGAAGACAAAGCTAAATCTATACAAACTGTAAAAGATTTCTTGCAAGTGCAGCCACCCAGGTTCAGTAGACACTGACCTACTAAAAATTGGTCCTTTCCTGTGTCCAACAGAGCCACTCAAGGCAAATCCAGGTGCTCAAAAGGCTCCAAATACCAATCACAGGGTTCTTACAGGTCAAAGCAATGGGGTGCCTCCACCTCCAAAACTGGAGGAAACAAAGCACAACCCTACAGTAAGCAGTCTCAATAATGACTTTCCTCTACCATCACCAAGCACTTACCTTTTGGCAGCCCCCTTGGCGGAAAAACTAGCACTTCATGCTCAAAATTGGCAGTTAATTACCCAAGACAAGTGGGTATTAAACATAGTATCCCAGGGGTACAGATTTAATTTCCATACTTTGCCAATTCCAAACGGATGGCCAGATCTGCCACAAAACCAGTGGGCAGAGGCCCAGAAACAAGTCATGTCCCTCATGGATATGGGGGCTATTCAACCGGTACCAGAAAAGGAAAAAGGACAAGGTTTTTATTCAAGACTTTTCCTGGTACCCAGAAAAGACAATTCATGGTGTCCAATACTAGACAAATTGATTTTGAACACGTTCCTGGACATTCCAAAATTCAAAATGCTGACTTTACAACAGCTACCGCCTATGCTAGGCAGGCATGTTTGGTTAGTAACTCTAGACTTAAAGGAGGCATACCATAAGGGAATCATGCAGAAGATACCTCCGCTTCAAAGCAGGTTTTTTGCATTACCAATTCTGTGCACTGCCCTTTGGCTTATCTACTGTGCCCAGGGTCTTTACAAAGTGCCTGGCACCAGTAATTCCATTCTGCAGACAAAGAATCATTCAAATTTGTCCTTAGCTGGACGACTGTCTCATTCAAGCAGAGGACAAGGACACTCTTCTTCAACATCTGGCATTTGTAAAAAGGCTTCTAGCATGCTTAGGGTACACCATAAATGAAAATAAATCACAACTGGTACCCTCTCAAATAATTACATTCCTGGGTGCAAGCTTGAATACAACTGCCCAGATGGCTTACCTAACGCCAGACAAACAAAGGCAACTGACAACATACTTCAAACAAATGGCAACAAAAACCCAGTTATCTGCAAGACAAATTCTGCAGGCTTTGGGGTTCATGGCATCCTGTATTCTACTAATTCCATATGCGAGACTGCATATGAGGAAACTTCAGTGGTACCTAAAAAGTTTATGGAGTCAACATTGTCACAGTCTGGAAACAATGATTCCTCACATTCCCTGCCTACAACAGGAGTTTCTTTGGTGGGCAGAGACATATCACCAAAACAAGGGACTGTCATTCACTCTACCCCCTGTCACCCAAACCCTAACTACAGATGCATCAGACTATGCTTGGGGGGCCCAGCTGGTGGGGAGATGCATTCAGGACAAACGGAGCCCAAACCAAATACATCTGCATATCAACCAGAAAGAGATTCTGGCTGTTCAGAATGCTCTGACAGCCTTCAAGGACTTACTTCATCCAGGATAACTACTGATAAAGACAGACAACACCACAGTTATGTGGTACATAAACAAGCAGGGGCGTACACATTCCTACCCCCTTTGCAGACTAGCCATGGCCTTGTGGAACACAGCCTTGACTTACCAAATACATCTTCAAGCACAGTTCCTGCCAGGAAAACAAAATACTCTGGCAGACGACCTAAGCAGATATGTTATGGACCCATACGAATGGAAACTGAATCCACAAATCTTCAGCATGTTAACACAGAAATGGGGGAGCCCAGACATAGATCTATTTGCCTCTCCCCAAAATTATCAGTTGGACAAATTCTGCACAAGAACTCATCACAAAAAAGCATGGCAAGTGGATGCCCTATCCTTCCGCTGGAAAAACCTATCAGTGTATGCCTTTCCCCCTCTGCCTCAACTCTCCAAGGTCTTACTAAAAGTCAGACAGGAAAAAAACAAAAATGATCCTAGTTGCTCCAGACTGGCCTCGCCAGCACTGGTACCCACTTCTAAGGAATATGTCTCAACTTCCTCAATGGTACTTGCCTGAAATACCTCATCTACTGTCTCAGCAGAACAATCAACTTCTGCACACCTAGCTCCAAACTCTGAATCTTACAGCATGGCTGATCAGTTAATTATTCAAACAACACCTGTCAGTAAATCTGTGATGGATGTCATTTTGGAAGCCAGAAGGCCTAGTACTAGAAAATCTTATGCTGATAAAAGGAAGAGATTCTGTGCTTGGAACCAAGCACAAGGAACAGATACAGCAAAGCCCAATATTCCTCAGATTTTACAATATTTGACTGAGATGCTTGACAAGGGCCTATCTTTTTCTTCAATAAAAATCCATGCCTCTGCCATCTCGGCTCATTGCAATACAGAGCCTCCCCTCTTTTCTCATCCTCTGCTTAAACAGTATCTTAGTGGGGCCAAAAATGTAAGGCCTCCCAGAAGATCACAAAGTCTGACATGGGACCTCAGTTTTGTGCTGGAAAAACTCACCCTGCCTTCTTTTGAACCAGCAGCTACTGCGGATATAAAATTTCTATCCTGGAAAACAGCTTTTCTCTTGGCAGTCACTTCAGCGAGAAGGGTTTCAGAACTACAGGCTCTCATGGCAGTGGAACCTTTTATTATATTTTACCTGGACAGGGTGTCTCTCAGGACCAATCCTTCTTTTATGCCTAAGGTGGTATCCAGTGTGGCTCTTAACCAGACCATTCATCTGCCAACATTTTACCCAAATCCACAGAACAAGGGGGAGCGGATTCTGCATTCATTGGATGTACACAGACAACTAAGATTCTACTTAAACAGGACCAAATCTGTAAGAAAGTTTGAGCAACTACTGGTAGCATTTGCTGCAGGGTCAGAGGGGAAGGCTATATCAAAGCAGACTATTTCTAAGTAGAAAAGCCACTGCATTCATTTCTGTTACTTGCACCATGGTAAACCTGTGCCCAAGGGAATCAGATCACATTCCACCCGGGCTGCCTCTACTTCAGCAGCTTTTCCCAGAGGGGTTCCAACCAAAGACATTCTGGAAGCTGCTACTTGGAGCTCTGTTCATACCTTCACAAAGCATTATCATTTGCCTCTCTTCTCCAATTCCAGGGCAGGCTTTGCCACTGCAGTTCTGCAGGGCCTTATAACCACTCCTAATGCTGTTTAGTTCCATCCTCCCATCCATAGCTTTGGGATTCTACCCAAATGTAATGACTGCAACAGTGAAACATGAAGAACGTAGTATAGTTGTGTACACTTACCATAAATGTAGATGTTCGAGTGTATTCACTGTTGCAGTCCGGGTTACCTACCCGCCATCCCCCTTTCTATACCTTTTCTTTCCTTCACTATACACTAAAGCCTTTGTGGTGTATTTGCTTTTAGATGAAGGTAAAGTTTATGTTGCTAAAAGTGCATTTATATATATTTCTGTTTATTTATATATATATATATATATATATATATATATATATATATATATATATATATATATATAGATATATATATTTTTTTGCTCCCCATTTGGGGGACACCTGACATCTGGGGCAAGAAAAACTGAATAAAATGGCATCGGCTGCATGTTTTATACCCCTGACGACCTGACGTCCTGGAAGAGGAGACAGCAACCGAAGCAAGACTCAAGACTTTGTTATTCAGGCCAACTGAGGGCAACGTGCCAGCAGATTACCCAAATGTAATGACTGCAACAGTGAATACACCGAACATCTACATTTATGGTAAGTGTACACAACTGTACTTTCTAGAATGAGTGAAGCATATCAGCATACCAGTTCTTGCTGATGGTTTGCCTTCTAGAACAGGTATGATGTACCAGAACAGAGTGTATAATAGTATCACTGTTTACAATGATAATGATCCAGGTTCCAGAATAACTGAGGTAAATCATAGCACCAGTCTGAAGCCACACGGGAGCAGTACTACCTACAGTGCTGCTTACCCAGGTTCTAGAAGACGTGTGACACAGTAAAGTACTAGTATGCAGTAACACTGCTGTCTCTGTTACTGAGGTTCTGGGTTATAAGAATGAATAGGAAGGGAGTTCTGCACATAAAATAAAACACAGTAGCAATAATACCCTCAATGTTGATGGTCTGGATTCTGGAATATGTGTAGCATGTGATAGCCAAGGGTAATGGGTGCACAGTAATACAGTTGGCCACATTACTGATGATCTGAATTTAAGACAGAGTGTAGTATGCCAGAGTATAAGACTGGAATTACTGGAGGATGTACATATACAGAACTGATATCTTCCCATAGAGTTTGGATAAATGGATAAACTGTGGTTCTTCATGTAACCTTGACATCCTCAGCAGGCTGCTAGTCTAGTACCAGCACGTGACTATGTACTTAAGCAATGATACTATTGAGTTTATATCAGCATGAGAGGAAGCTGAAGTAGAATCCTATAAAGACAATCTGGCAAACATGGGTTACATCTGCAGTCACCTTCAGCAGAATGACATAAGTTAATTAAATATCCTCAGGTCTTCAGAAGAAATATATACTGCCATAAACACTACACGCAGTCCTTTAGAAATATAACAGAAACAACCATTGTATACTCATAACTGTTGTCTCTGTGGCACAGATAAATATAGCTCTTACTGTAACTCATATTTTGCACAGAGTTCAGTTAACAAATCAAAGACTGGAAGAAAACAGTGAGGAGGTGGAGCTTCCTCATCCCTCCCAGGAGGAAGGGCTGGGGATACCCCAGTGGAGAATGAGATGGATAGAAATGTCTGTCTATGGGGGGGAGGTCACTATGAGTATGGTGTCACTCATGGTATTTGGTGACCATTTCTAATACCACCTCATTGAATGCCCAACACCTTGAGACCTTGCAGGTATGCATAGGAGAATGTTAAGACTTCAATGGAAAATCCTCTGATGGCTGCCTGGATGATGGCCATGCCACAGCTGTGCTCTGCCCCCCAAAAAGGGAAATTATTAGATGATAGCACCCCCAGTGGTGGCTTGATGATTGGAAGACATAGAGGAAAAAATGCTGTTCATGTTAAAAATGAACTGCTATCATCTTAAAAATATTAAGTATGTAATGAATTTGCTGCTTCTGTTTTGCACTTCATATATTTTCACACATTTTCCCTTAATTATCTGTAAACATGCTGGGTCTTCAGATTCTCACACCACAGTGGTTACTGTTGCTAAATGGAAACTTGGCAATTTGTATTGTCTCTTATCTAAGAATATTATTTAATAGCCTTCTTTAATAATAATAATAATAATAATATAATTCCATTTCTTTGCTACAGCTAGCTTTTTCTAAGTAGAAGAACCTTGTAAATCCCCACATGATGTCTTATTGGCTCTGGTGGTTCTCTTTAGCTTTAAGCATACACACTTGGAAATTTGTATCAACTATTTGAAGCATTAATGCTTATTTCGCAATTTGAGCAGGACTGTGCATGATAATCATGGAATAAATTTGCGTATATCCACCCAATCATAAAGTCTAGTCTTAATGGTAACCAAGGTATACTTTGCTTGACTTGTACTGGTACCTCAAATACCAGGTTAAAGGAACTAAACTTTCATCCACAGATAAATAAGACATAGTGTAATAGATTTATAGCTTAATATATCCCTCACATCTAGAACAAACTTCTGCTACATGCCAAGCAGAGTAGCATCCTTGCCACCTTCAAAGTAAGCCTGAAATGCCCAGACAGTCTGTCTTGTCTTGCTCTACTTGAGGCTGGAGAGAACTTTTGAATAGGGGTTTTGGCTATGTCTGTAATGGCCTGCAGACTGATTGCCTAGTATTTATCTATGAAAATATTTGTTGGTATAGATTTAGGTCCCAGCATTTGTACAGCCACTGTTTTGTGAAGAAGTTGGTAGTCAAATAAGACAGGACCTTCATGATTCAAAAAGTGAGACATATGTCACCTTGGAGCAGCTGGTAGTCTACTGAATATAAGGAGAGATGGGCTAATCTATTTAGATACTTGAAGGATTTAAGGAACTAAATATTCTTATTTAGAAATCTTTGAGTCCTTTTGAGTAGAATGCTATGCTTGAATTTGTACTTATCAAGGGGGGGGGGTGTATTTGATAATGAATCTGACAATTGCCAAATCTCTAAGTAATTAAAATCTACCAAGACTTTTTTTTTAATAAAAATAACCATTTTATTGTTTTCAGTACAGTATGTTTGATAAAGTATATTTTGAGGAATCACACGTTGTTATGTATACCTACTGCAATGCAGCAGTGTACGGCTGAGCATTTTTGAATGGCTAAAGTCAGTTTCTGGGGCAAGTGAACTGTCCCTAAAATTAGGGTTACACATTTCTGGTATTTTTATATTAATTATGTTGGTGTCTTGCACACGTCTTTTGGTACCATCATGTCTTTATTTTACCTTGTTCTCTGAGTAAACCACTGGACACCAGTGTTATTTCCAAGGGAAACATGGGAGCGTGTATGGTTGGGTGACTTGCTCTGATGTCATACAGTTTACACTTAGAAATCAAGGGAATCAAGCCCAGGGCTGTAGGAGGAGAGTTGCTAGCAGTTCATAGTCCTATAATTGGACACACTAATAAGCTTCCAAAAACTGAGCAAGCAGTAGGGTTCATCTGAATAATATCCCAACTGGTATAAAATCTTTGTTGCAGCAATGATACAGTGTGAATAGCTTTCTTCCAGCAGGTGTTGTCTGCATAGTTGTGAAAATGTCATTCATGAAGACAAATGGTTCAGCCATCATTAGAGTGCAGGCAGTTTCCTCCTAGTCATTAATAATAGCATTTGGGAAAGAGGACATGAGTAATGCGATGAGCAAATAGCAAAGACTAATAAAGACATTTAAGTTTTTTATCAACTGATGTTTTTCTGTAAAAGCATTTATTTGTTTAACTGCTTATGTGAACTGATCCTATAGCAACCCTTTTTAGCCACAACATAGGCCATAAGGACAATGGTCAATACAATATACTGTATATATTGACAGTTTACTGTAGTCAAACATCCTATACTGGGAGAAGATCCAAAGTAATTAGAAAAGCCATACACAAACAAAAGGAAGAGCATATTAACTCCACACAGTGACAGGAATTCAGGCTTGAACCCCAGACTCTGCATCATGAAGCAGAAATCTTAACTGTTGAGCCACCAATATTAATAACTACTGTCTGTTGTTAGTCAGAAATCTGTGTGGAAGTTTACTGTTTTTAACTGAGCATGTGTCAGCTGGAAGAACCACATTTTGTTGAATCTTAGTATATTGAATTCAGATGGCTGAAACCTAATTTAGTTGACTGTTCATTTTGTTGTAATTTGGTTTAGTCAGCTGTACCATAATTACAGATATTCTATAACAGACATGCAAAAATATGTTAATGTATCTAAATAATTTTAGCCCCCTGTATTTCCACACCCCTGCTTACTGTGTGTACTAACTCCAAGATCTGAAAATATTTATATAAAATGAACATTATAGTTTCAAAATTGAAATGTGCACATACCTCCAAGCCAAGGTAGTGCAACTTTGGAGTTAGTATGTATAGACTCTGTTGCGTCGATGACACCTCACATTCAAGTGGGCAGTGAGACATTGTCTTAAAGTGCTAAGACTTTTTAAATGTTTTTTTTTTTATCATATGTATGATGTTTCTATCAATTATACTTTGACAAAATGATGTTATAACGAAATATGCAGTTGATTGATGTTTTAGCTGTTTCAGTACAGTGTCTTGAGATTCAGTCAGATGTAAATATTCCAAACAATGTTCAAGTTCTTTAAGCAGCTTATTCCCTCACAAAAATAGAATCGTGTAGTTGTTCTGATGGCAGAAGTGCACACAAAATGCTGAAACATGTTGTAAGTCAAGAACCCTATTTTTCTGTTATTAATATTTCTCATTAAAACAAGACAGAACATTTCATAAAGCAAGACTGCTTTGATTCTCGATCTCAAGATGTTTTGCAGCAATTAAATGTTGCTCAGACTGCCCAGAGAATTCCTGCTAGATGTTTACTGCAGTACTTATGTATTATCTCAACCAGATCTCACTCTCATAGGTTCATAGGTAGATACTAGGCTATCTGCCCGAAGGCATTTATAAGCCTAGCCGGAATGTGTTGGCTTTCGCCAGCCCCTTAGATTAGTTCCCTGTGCCTCTGTCCAGCAGAGCCATTGAGGTGATCCCTGGGGTAAACTTTCTGTTTCCTATTCACTCATCAAGGTTTCTCTTGAAGAGTGTTAGCAAGGAGCTCTTTCTAATGTAGATTGGAATCTTGTTCCAGAGCATGGGAAGTCTCTGGGACAGGAATCTATCCCTCCAGCATGTCCTATTTATTGTTGTGGTGAGGTTTAGATCCCTGGAGCGTGTGCCTCGAGGGGATATGGTTTTCTTTAGGTGGAGCATGTCCATCAATTCTGGGTTGGACATGGCCTTGTATGTCGGGCAGAGATCACCTCTGAGTAGGCGGTATGCAACCGAGTACAGCTGGAGTTTCTTCAGTTTAGCTGCATAGGGCATCTGCTTGAGGCCAGTGATCCTTTTTGTGAGGTACTTCTGTGGTCTTTCCCGTTGCTGCAGGTGTCTTGTAAGGTACATCCCAAATGGGGCATTGTACTCTATGATGGGTCTGATGAGTGATGCGTAGAGGGGCCCAACGACCACTTTCGATCTGGATGCAAACCCTTTTGTGATTAGGTGGGCCATATAGAAGGATTTTCTAACCACTTTGGCAATGTGATTATCAAAGGAGAGGTTACTATCTACTTGGGTCCCCAGATCCCTTTTTACGTCTTCTGTATTTATGGGGATACCACCTATGTGGTAGTTTGCGGGTACTTTGTTTTTTCCAAAGGGGATGACTATGCACTTTTTGGCATTTAGCTTGAGGCCATGGTTTTGATGTCTCTGTGAGACCCTTTTGGAGGATATCTGTGTCAGGCAGAGAGTCAATTATAGCCCCTAGTTTGCAGTAGTCTGCGAACTTGGTCAGCCATAGTCCTCCTGTGCTTGCCTGTACCTCTGAGAAGTATATGCCGAACAGGAGGGGTCCTAGGACTGAGCCCTGGGGAACGCCACTTGTAACTGGTTTAGAGTCAGACCTAGCTCCCGCAACTCTTACCATGTGGGTTCTGTCCATGAGCCAGTTGGCAACTCATCTCGTGATGTATGGATTTATGTTCAGGCTAGTGAGCTTGTCTATAAACATGAGTGGGGAATGGTGTTGAAGGCCTTTGCAAGGTCTAGGTAGGCTGTGTGGACCACCTTTCCCTCATCTATAGCCTTGGTAACTGTCTCAAAGAAGTCCACCAGGTTTATGAGGCATGATCTGCCCTTAACAAAACTTAACTGGGTAGGGTTCAGTGTTTGGAGGTTCCCAATGTCTCTGTTAATGAGATCCATGATGATGTGCTCCATAGTTTTGCAGACCAAACTAGTCAGGCTTATAGGGCGATAGTTCCCAGGGTCCATTGTGGCTCCACCTTTGTGGAGCAAAATAACCGTTGCTGTGCACCACTTTGTGGGCACATAGCCTGTGGAGAGGCTGTTTAAAAAGTGTGTTTAGGTGAGGGGTTAGATCATCTTTGAGCTCATGTAGGACGCAGCCTGGGACACCGACCGGTCCCATTGATGCTGTGTTTTTGGCTTTGGAGAGGGCTGTTTTAACCTGAGTGTCTGTGATTTCAGGGGCACTACATTCTTCTGGTATAGTTATGGGCCCTTTTGGAGGTGAGAGGGGGGGGTGATGTTTGCACTGAACCTGTCTGCTAGGATGTTGGCTAGATCGGTCGGTTCAGTGTATTTTGTGCCATTCTGCACTAACCCTGAGCAGATCTGAGAATTGCCACTTAGATTCTTGACATAGCCAAAGAATGCCTTGTGGTTATCTTTGGAGTCCATGGCAATTATTCTTTCGAAGCTAGCCTTGGATGATTTTATGAGGGAACATAGTTTCTTGCTGATACTGATCAGGGATGTCTTCCCTTCTTGGGATTTTACTCTTTTCTGTACTAGTTTCCTCCTTCTATTGTATAGCTTGTTTATGGCAGGGGTCCACCAGACTGGTTTCCTTTTCTTGGAGGAGTGAGTCTTGGTTTTGTTTGGGGTAGCATGATCAATGCATTCTTGTAGGTGCCCGTAGAGTGCATTAGTAAAGGATTTTGCAGCTTGGACAGTGTTATCCTTTAGCATGGGGGCTTTGAAACTTCCCACCTCATTCTTAAGTAACGTGAAATTTGCTTTTGCAAAGTTTTTCACGGTGGTTTCTTTGACTGGGGGTGGTGGCAGAATGTGAATATCCAGAGTGATTAGTTTATGATCAGATCTAACCAGTGAGGGGTTGACCTCTGGTGTGGAACTCCAGTCGCCCATGTTGGTGATGACCAGGTCCAATATGTACCTCATTTTGTAATTTTGAATTTTAGACAAGAAATGTACTCAACGTTTCTTATGAGGAAAATATCACACTCCTTATTACATCTTTCTACCTTTTTTGCCGATATTTTTATATCATTTTTCAGGTTTTCTAGAGGGTCAGGCAGACGTTGATGGAACCATGAGTGTTGTAACAGCCTAACGAGTTTTACTCATTCATCTACAGTGGCTGTTTCAACCAACAACTTTTTAGATCAATTAGGCACACTTTCACATTTGGGTACAGAGAAGGGCATCATAATTTCCCAAACATTTCTAGTGAAATCTGTCGTGCAAAGCATTCCTGTCAACCGTGCCCAACTGTACGTGAAGTGCGCCTTTTCTATTTTACTGTTACTGTGTCACAAGTTAAAGCTGCATTTTTTGGGCAAAGACTTGAGCACATCCGTCAACCTAGGAATGACTACTGTTTCAGGTTCAAATGTCATATCCTTCATAACATGTATGTCCATGCAAACATTTTATTGCGCCAATTAACTTGATAGCATCAGTCTTTAAAAATCTGTCTCTGATTTAAGGTATTTCTCCCGTGCTGTTTTGGCCTTCTGTGGAATTCTTTCAGAATACCGGTTGACAAAGGTCTCTGAGTCTGAACAGTATTTCCCCATGCTCAAAGTATATGACTGTGTGATCATCCATACATAAAATACGTTTCCCTAAAAACATGTACAGAAGACATAATGAAATGGATTATAGTTAAGACTCATAAATAACATTATATTGTCTGCTAAAATTTGGAATTACAAAATGAGGTACTGAGTGTGAGATCTGGTTGCGGTAATACGGAAGTACCATTTACTGCTTCATGTTTAAACAGAGTACCTCATACAGTCTAATTACAACAGAGGCACTACAGTGCTTTAAAATACTGTCAAAATTTTTATATGGGTGCTGCAATTTTCATTCAGGCAGCTAAATGACAAGCATTAGCATCCAAAGAGAAGACTTACTTTTATCCAGGAAGATCTTTGTAGCCATTTTGTAGCCTTTGCCTGTAATGCCAGCAAGGAGTTCTTTGTAGGTACTGTGTATCTCAGGATCACTGAGAACGTGATAAAACAAGGCTCGATGAAGAAGCTGCTGTGTTCTGGAACTGGCTCCTATGATGAAATAGTAAAGAACATATTAATGTTTAAAATCTGTAAATAACAACCATGTTCATAAGTTCATAGGTAAGTACTAGGCTAGCTGCCCTTGTGGGCCTTCTTAAGCCTAGCCAATTTCCTTATTGATGCTTGAATTAACCTATACTATTTGGTTAGAGATTGGCCTTACCAGTCCAATGATTCATAATTCTATTTTAATCCCAGTGAGAATAACTGGGATCACACCATAGATAATTTTAGGGGACACATTCATGGAATAAAGCATTAACAAGCTGCCTCTGTCCGTTAGTGTCCACGGTATTATTACTATTAGTAGCATATTTAACTGATTTGTCTCTAATTATAAGCAGTCAGGCTCCATTTTTGAAAAGATGATCTCAATTCACAGTGACTACTGTCTAGAAACACAGACAGCATACAGGGAGAGCAGGGAGGGACCACTTGGCTCACTTTGTCTGCCTGGTTTACTGGCTCTTGTAAAACAAATGATTCTGCATAATTTCTAGCGTCATCCCCTACATTCATTTTCTGTGGCTTCCTTATGAAGCACATTACTGTTTTGTTTTCATTACTTCTAATACATGCACCTCTTTGTGTGTATGTATACACACACACGCACACACACACACACACACACACACACACACACACACACACACACACACACACACACACTGAAATGTATGTCTGAATATACCACCCTTTATGATAAGTGCTTTGCTTGCTTGTTTGCTTGCTCACATTTCCATTGATTTGGGATCCTCCATTTTACATTATAAACTTTATAAGAGACAAAAGCACTTTTGTGTTTATTTGTTCAGGTTATTTATTTCCCTTTATTTCTCCTACCAGTCATGTGCTAGCAATGTTCCATGTTTTATTTTGCTCTACAAGTGTTGCGTTTTTTCAGTATTTTTTTTTTCATTCTAAAAATAGCAGAAATGAGGCTTAAGATAGCACTGGACACAGAGGAGCATCTTTGTTAATAATGTCCTTGAAAGAAAAGTAAACTAGTTCACACAAACCCCAAGATAAGACAGGTGCATTACCTGAAATATATTCCAGTGACGAAGTGCAGGCAGAGGGCAGAATAACTGCACTAGTAATACATAAAGCAAATCACAGGAGTTAGAGTTATATGCATATTGCAAAAAGACTAACACTGTTTAGCAGAGAACGATTAAAAATAGTGACTTCAACTTGTATGCCAAGTTACCATAAGTATTTGAGCAATGCAAATGGCATAGAATACTAACAAAGTGACAAAAATTAAAAGCTATTATAACTTTTTTTAACAGATGTTAAACACATTTTCAGCAAAGAAATTGTTAATGACTGGTCCACAATTCATCTGTCAGAGGACTTTAAGATATCTATAAAGCAAAATGGAATTAAACATTATCCTCTAGTACTTCACTACTCTGTCACAAATGGACAGGCTGAAAGATTTTTGAAAATGTTTAAAATGCCTGCAAAACTATGAGCCCTGATGGTAAGCAACTGTAATACAAGAGGGGCAATTTTGTGTTCACCTTCCATAATGGAACATATGCTTCCTCCAATGGCACATTGGCAACACTATTCTTAAACAGAAACAAGTATTTAAGAGTAAATTTATTGAAGCAAGATGCATAGATGCATGTAGAAGTGTCTTTGGCACACAACTGAAACATTTTGATAGGGATCCACTGAGAGGCTTTATTACTGGACAGATATTATAGAAAGAATAAATCACAATCAGGCCAGTTAGTTTCAGGGACATGAAACTTGAAGACATGCTGAATAAGTAGATGATCTTGGGCACTTTGCAGCCTGTTAAGTTTTGAGAAAATGCCTATTGAGCAGAATGAAAAATATATAAATGATGAGTGCCCACATTACAGTGCTTGACAGGCCAAATGAGAGCCAAGGCCATACCTGGAGATACATGTCAGATCAGACTTTCATCCAAAAGTTTGAATGGCAATTAGTAATGTGTAAGACAGATGAATACACTGTTCTGAACCTCCAGGATGACAAACAAAACATACCCTTTACATAAGATGGATAGATGATCAAAGCCAGGATATATCTATATCTATATCTATATATATATATATATATATATATATATATATATATATATATACATGTATATATATATATATATATATATATATATATATATATATATATATATATATATATATATATATATATATATGTATCTGTATGTATGTATGTATGTATTAGTCACGGGCATGGTTGCTGGTGCAGTAACATCTCCAGTGGAGGGGGCTGTCCAAGTCAATGTTCCAAACCCACGCAGGCCACAGAGATGCTACTCTGAATACCTGTGACTCCCAAGGTTGAATTTAAAATGAACAAACACTCTATAAATGCTGCAATGACATCATGGATGCCTGTGCAGGGGCAACAGCTTTAGGCACAGTTTTAAGGAGGTGTGACTGCTCAGCCTCTTCCTGAAGATATTAATCAGCAGTCAGTTATGGTTTTCCCCATGTAGAAAATGAGAAATCGGGAGTTGATGATGATGATGATGATGATGGTGAGCAGATTTGATCATAGACCATGGGCTGCTTTTTCACTTGCCTCTGCAGGAAACATTCCAAAAGCTACAGAAGAAGGGCACAGCCTTCCCATATGTGAATTAAACTTTTCATCTCTTCCCCTACACTGTGTCAGAAATTGCAAGAATTACCCTGAGAATGATCTTTTTATAGAAAACAGACAAGGATACAAACATTTAAGGAAGGAGGCAGTTTCAAAAGATGTAAAAATCTTGTAATGGCAAAAGGAACAAAGATGGACAACAGAGAAGTATGCAAGGATGGAGATCCCCTTCAGTCAGTGGAGGTTCCTGCTAATTATCATTTCCCCCCTTAACTCTCATTCTCCTTCCTCACTGCACCAGAATCTCCTTTTTTTCTTGAGATCTCTCCTAACTTCAGAGCAGTGAGATTAGGTATTGTAGTTAGAGGACTCATCAAGGATTTTGACAGTTCTTCCCCCTTCATGGACAGTCCTGCCATCTCCAGAAATCAGCTTTAATTGTTCAAAATATTCTGCTCCAGCTACTAGTTTGCAGAACAATAGAGAAGTTTCACCATACAGAGCAGGAAAAGAGTTACTACTCAGTACATTTTCTGGTACAAAAGAAGGAAAATTTGAGGTAGATCATTCTAGACCTATCAAGTCTGAGCAAGTCTGGGTGTTCAAAATATTTAGGATGTTTTGCTTCAGTCCCTATTGCCAGTCCTCATAAAATAAGCCCTTGTAATTATCTAGGATATGAATTATACCTATTTGTATATAGCCATTCACAGAGTACACTGAAAGTTCCTTGGGTATGCATTGGTGACTTCTCAGTTTCAGTTCAAGTCCTTACTCTTTGACCTTTCCACTGTACCTAGGGTCTTTGCCAAAGGCTTGACACTAGTGTTTGCCCACCCATTTCTCATGGATATTCACATCTACCATTACTTCCTTGATTATCTGATTCAAGACAGTTACCTGGGGGAGCTTCAAGAGGCACTGTTTTATGTACAACTGATTTCAACACATAGGTATCTCCCTGAAACTTCAGAAATGCAGACTCTTTCTCTCTTCATAGGTTCATAGGTATATACTAGGCTAATGACCACCAGTGCCTTTATAAGGCTAGCCATGCAACCCAACCCAACTGTGTCCCTATGTACTATGGGCATTTATCAGGAGGGGGTATATTACTAAGGAAGTTGCTGAAGGTTATGTGGGGGTGGATATGTGGGCCTAATTACTGTCTGCCTCTGTCTGTCAGAGACATGGGGGTTAGACCCAGGGTGTATTTCTGGTTACCTATCCATTGGTCAAGGATACGCTTAAATAGGGTTACTTCACAAGGATAAGGAGCCTGATCCAGAGCATGGGGATCCTCTGAGACACATATGCATTTCAACAACATACCCTAGTTATGTTACAAGTAAAACTCTTGGATCTAATGGTTCTGATGCTGTTCATTTTGTAGATGTGCAAAAGGTCCATCAGAGATAGATCCAAAGATGCCCTGTATGCCAGGCATAGATTGCATTCCAATAACCTGTAGGAAACCTAATATAGAGATAGAGCTTTAAGGCAATCCATATAGGCAATGTGTTTATACCCTGTACTCTTCTGGTAAGGAGTCTTTGTGGTCATTCCACCTGTTGCATATGTCTGGTTAGGTCCTTGCCAAAGGGGTTATTAACTCAATGATGGTTCTGATAAAGGCTAAATAAAGTGGCACTATGACTTCCTTGGATCTGGATGCCATGCCCTAACTTATAAGTTGGACAACACAGAATGACTTTCTTACTACCTTGGCCACAGATTACTGTCTACATATGTTCTCAGATCCCTGTCTACAGGATCAGATACATAGATCAGGGGATACATATAAGCAAAGTAAACAAAGGCACTGGAATGCAACTTTAAGCAGGCAAATGATAAGCAGAATACAAGACTCTAGTAACAAACGTCGAATATAAACAGCTGTAAAAGCACCGAAGCACAAGTCCTGGAGCTGAATTCACAATACTGCCACTGTTGCAATCTCACCACAGTCTAAGGCACCAGACTAAGCAGAACTTTACCAGTAATTTTGTTTATGGAAAAAATGCTGTAATATATGACCAAATGAGGCTCAAATCTGGCAGGAGTTCATAGTTCTGCCACAACTGTTAATGAAACTACAAGATTAAGGCCTCAGACAGAGAACAAAATACAAACTCCTAGCTTTTACAAGTAAATTGCAACTTAAAATATTTAAGCAGAATTTAAATAAAAGCTTTTTTCTTCTGTTTTCATAAAAATATTGTTTTTCACACTTCAAGGCTTTCAACACTTTTCAGAGTCTTGAACAAAATAAATAGAATAAAAGTTATAACAAGAACTTCCCAGAAGTAATCTTGGACATATCAATGTGCGATGCCTCCATTCCTCTAGGGATTATTTCTTAATGTGAGATAGTTTTTCTTAAGCATCTTACATAAGCAAGCCCTGATAGCAGGAATTTTCCTCAGGGTGCTATGGTACATCTCAGCTTCTATTTTAATGGTCCCCTTGCTAGACTGCATACATAAAGGATCCAGTTGTACCTCAAAACTTTCTGAGACCGCAGTGGTGCAGCAGTTAGCATTGCTGCCTCACAGCAAGAGGTTCTCTGGTTTGATCCTTGGCTGGGGTACCTTCTGTGTGGCATCTGCATGTCCTCCCTGTGGTCATGTGAGTTTCCTCCGGGTGCTCCGGTTTCCTCCCACATCCCAAAGACATGCTGTAGGTGGATTGGACACTCTAAATTAGACCTAGGCATGAGTGCGTGTGTGTGTGTATGTGTGCCTTCTGTGGAAGGTTGGGGGCTGGGCTGGCAACTCAACACCGTAAAACTGCACTGCCAATCATGAGTGGACAGGTGATCTGCTGTGGTGACCCCTAACTGGGAAAAGCCAAAAGAAGAAGAAGAATGCAGAGAATCTTTGAAGAATATTCTGTGATCCTAGCTGTCAAGACAATTCTCAGGTGGTGAGCAACCCATGTCACTAACAATCCAGTGCTGCTTTAAGTAGTATCAGATTTTACTCAGGAGCTAATAACAGTCTGTTTGCACCTAGTACATATGGCCATTTTAGATCAGTTCAAAATTTAGATCACTTGGTCCAAAAACCTGAAGAGTAGGCACATTAACAAAGTAGAGATGATGACAATACCACAGGCTCTTAAGGCCTTCAATTCAATCAACAGTACTCAGTAACAAACAATGCCACAGTGGTGTGGTACATTAACAAGCAAAGGGAGACCAATTTCTACCCCTTTTGTAGACTAGTCATTAAAGTATGAGGCACAGCCATCAGCTTAAATATTGACCTACTTGTGATGCATATTCCAAACCAGTGGGATGTTCTGACAGGTCATCCAAATAAGAACATATGGAAATAGTATAAATGGAAGTTGAACAAGGGAGTGCTCTTAAAGATCTTAAGAAAATGGGGCATCCCAGAAGTGAACCTATTTCTGTGGCAAACACCAGCTGTTAGCCTTCTGTATCCTGCCCATATACACAGGCCTCGGTGGTTACTGCTCTTCCCATCACATGGAGCAAGGGTTTTCTCTATTTTCCCCTATAAGTTTCATCTCTAAATTGCACAGCAAGGCAAAAAAAAAAAAAAAAAAAAAAAAAAAAAAAAACCTAATTTCATCCCCATATGCTTCTCAATGGACACAACAGATATGAATCTTGCACCTTATACCCTTGTACAAGCAGTAATGTATTTCTTTCCCTCTTCCCTGTAATATGTTTACACAGAAATAAGGGACCTTGACCCACCCCAATTTCTGTTCCCACAGATTCATAGCTTAGAAGATTTTAGACTGGTACCATGTGGAAATTTGTTATTTTCAGAGGTAGAATATATTCTACAGGAAGTCCAAAATTAGAAAATCCTATGCAGGGGAGTAGAAAAGGCTTCCCTGTTGGTACTGTAATAAAAATCTAGACCCCAGAAGCACGGGTTCTTCGGTATCACTCAGACCTATTTGAGCAGGGGCTGGTCTTCACATTTGACAAGGTCCCTCTATCAACTATTTCTGCATATCTACCAGTAAATACTTTACCTCCATCCATCTGCAGTGGAACTGTTCTTCAAAGGCACCCTTCATCTCGGGCCACCTAGTAGACCCCTTTCCCTTCCACAGTATTTGAACTTTGCAATAGAAAATCTCATCTTTATTTCTTCTGAGCTAGCCATCTCAGCTAATCTTAAGTTCCTGCACTAGAAGACATTTTTCTTGGAAGCCATGTCAGAAAAAAAGATTTCAGAGCATTAGCCCATAGTTTGCAGAACACTGGGCACATTTTTTGTCTAAAAAAAAAAATCCCTCCTTCACACTCAAGATGACTTCAGACTGAACCTTCAACCAGTCTAACATGCTATCAGTGTCCCACCAACCCCATTGCACAGGACAGAGAGGAAATGATTAGTCACACCATGGCTACCAACAGACAATTTAGATTCTACACTACTAAGGACCAAGGACTTCAGGCACCCACTGACTTTCTCCTTCTTTGCATAAAAGAAGAGCAGGCCAGTTTTCAAACAAATCCTTTCTACATGTCTGTGTAACTGCATTTTTTTTCACTGTAGCCACCCCCCTCCCACATGGCAAGACTCTATCTGGAAAAGTTAGAGTTTACTGTATTAAAGCAATTACCTTTGCAACTTATTTCAAAGCCTCGTCTGCCCAGCATATTTGTACAGCTGCTGTATGGACCTTCTTCCACACCTTTTCCAGTCATTACAAGATAGATCTGTTTAGAGGCAGAGAAGGTTTGACTGCAACTGTGCTGAACAGTATGATGCGGTTTGCTCCCTAGATTCAGTCAGAACACCATATATGTTTGTTCCTATTGCCTTGCATTTGCCCATTCGACACAATGTACTGCACGAATGACTCTTACGATGAACGTAGTATAGCTGAGAGAAGGTACTCACCGTACTCTCACATGTTCGAACATTAGCTCATTCCTACAGTATCTGTCATCCCATTACTTCTTATCTTTCCTTTCTAAGTGGCTTTCTTTAGAGATGTACAAGGCTGGCTGTTTGTGTGTGGACCAGTTTTTTTGGCTATCCTTCTTTGAAAACAAGTGACCTCATTTTGTATTATAATATATAGAAGCTTTTTCTTCCATCCTGAGTTGTTCCCACTGGATTATAATTATTATCATCATCGTCATCATTGTTTTTTTTGGCATTCTTTATGGTGTTGTGGTGAAGGCATGGGAATATAATTTTCAGTTCATCTAAATTAACATTTATAAAGTACAGTTTCTCATGTGTTGCGTTCTCTAAATCAGGGGACATATCCCTTCCAGGTAGAGTGTGTATGTGTTTGGGAGGGGGTCCTGAGACACATTATTTTATTAGTTAGTGACCATCCAGCTCCAAGAAGGAACAGATGTGGTGGTTTACTCTCCAATTTACAGCTGAGTTTCAGCTGATGTCCTTAGCTTGGGGAGTAAGCCAGCACCTGGAGGGGCAAAATCTGTTCAGAAGGCATTTGTGGTCAAAATGCAGAATATGTTGCATCACTGGTCCTGTACTGGAACA